>NW_013667845.1:21392-29335 GCF_000517525.1 Limulus polyphemus | reverse complement strand
CCCCCTCGGCGGAAAGGGCGAGCATGTTTGGTGGGACGAAGATTCAAATCCGCGACCCTCAGATGGCGAGTCGAGCGCCCTAACCACCTGGTCATCCTGGGTCATAGATCCACGTACCTCTCGTTTTGTGGAATTCAGATAACGATTCGCAGGTATAGCGTTGAATTACCACAACGTAAACGTGAAGGATGGAGAGTCTTTGTTTTTGTTAAATGGTTGATTATATAACTATTATACAGAAACGCAACATGATGCCTGGTCATGTTTCGTAACTATAACTTAAAATATAAACACTAATAATTTCCTTCGGCAAAAGTAAAATCATGTGAGAAAGTAAAAACAACAACAGTAACTCGGTTCTGAAGAGTCACCGTATACACTGTAATATAATATGTTCCCCGCAGAATAAATCACTTTATTTATGCTTATAAATCATTGTTTGGCAACTTATTATTATACTAGCATAATGTACTTCCATACTCCAGTAACCAATAAAGACTTTTGTTTGCTTTAAGTAACTTAAGCTTTGTGCATGTTGCTTTCGCCATAAATACCACGGATCTACACAGTTTCACATCGAGTAGCTGCATATTAAACATAGGGGAGCCTTATATATGATGTCTGTACACGTACAGGTTGACAAGGGAATGACCAGAACAAACCACTGAGCTAAGTTCATTGTTCAAAGTTCTTCATATAATATTGTTAGCTATCACCGAGTTTCTTGTTTAATTTTTGTTGTTTTAGAGTTTGATGAAACGTATAAAATATTCTACACTCGTGGTGGCAATTACATTTCAAATTAGCTACAACGAAGCAAAGACCTGGAAGCAAAAACTTTGAAAAATAGAGTACATACTGACTTTTTTTTCTATTGAGATATAGACCAAAAGCTACTGAGACAAATGTTACTCATTTATAAATACATCTAAAAATTGATGTTTAAAAATCTTGCTAACAACGACGCAACAAACTAATGAACGAGTACATTCTAATCATTATAGAATATATATTAACTATATTGATTAGTGAGATAATGTTTAATTTGAAGTCATCTTTTCTCACAGCTAAGAAAATGTAAAATACCAAAACTTTTGCACGATAAATAAATTGTACTAATAGTAAGGATACGGGGAGCCAAGGCGTAAAACAAGAGAGACAACGAATACCAATTTGTTAATTAAACTTAATGAAAAACGGATCTTCAACTAACAGAGCGAAGGTATTCGACAGATGCACGTTTGTAGCCTGTAATTCAAAACGTATACCATTCATCACAAATACATCAAAGTACTCTTTTATCGTTTGATATTTAACTATCATTAACTTATGATCAAATCCAGTTGCCTACATAAATCAGAACATAGTCTGGTAAGATACGTATCGGTATTTTATTCTAATGTTATAAATTATCACTCTTCCTGTTACAATGTTCCAAAGGAAGAGTGATAGTTTATAACATTAGAATAAAATACCGATACGTATCTTACCAGACTACGTGTTACAATGTTCCAAAGGAAGAATGATAGTTTATAACATTAGAATAAAATACCGATACGTATCTTACCAAACTATGTGTTACAATGTTCCAAACGAAGAGTGATAGTTTATAACATTAGAATAAAATCCGATACGTATCTTACCAGACTATGTGTTACAATGTTCCAAACGAAGAGTGATAGTTTATAACATTAGAATAAAATACCGATACGTATCTTACCAGACTATGTGTTACAATGTTCCAAACGAAGAGTGATAATTTATAACATTACAATAGATTATCGATACATGATTTACCAGACCACTCATTCTAATATTCCAAAGGAAGAGTGATAGTTGTGAGTGGTCCAGATGTGATGGGAGGGTTTGTTTGTTAATAGATAGCCCTTCTGCAGCTTTGCGTGAGAATCCGAAACAAACTTACAAACTTCCCACAACTTGCCAGCTAGAGAATTCAGGTACAACATAATACAGAGGTCGTTACCGTGAGAACCCAGTACAGGTCCACTATCAACACAGAATAAGTTAACAGTTTTTCGGTGATTGACCATGACCAAGGTCACTACTTCCGGCTATGACAAAGGAAAATCCAAACCAAAGGAATACAACAGTACTTTACAACATTGTTGTTTATCTCAATCATTACCAAACATAGCATGTTGACATTTTGATACAATGTTTTCTTAAATGACTAAATAGCCAACTTTTGTATCAGTTTGTTTTAAAACCATTAGAAAGTTGAGGAAACGCCTGACGAAATAAATAATAGTTTATATAACTAATATTTTTATTATGTTATAAATGGCTATGGTAAAGAAGGGATTGTTGTTGTTTAAAGTTTTTGCGTATAGCTACACAATGGCTATCTGACCATAGTGGTCCCTGATTTCGGAATAATAGACTAGAGAGAAAGGAGGTAGTCAACAGCACCCACCGCCAGAAAAAATAGTAGAAAAGTGTATTTTGTTATAGCAAAGCTACATCGGGCTATCTGCTATGTCTGCCGAAGGGAATCTAACCCCTAATTTTAGCGTTGTAAATCTGGAAACTTACCGCTGTCCCACCGGGAGACAAGTTGTAGAAAACATTACAATAGGATGGAACAAAATTTCCCATAGTAATATTCTGCTTTAAAATTTTATGTCACTGCAAAAACATTTTTCAATGGTTTCAATTTTCTCAATTCTAGAAATTTGTAACATTTTACATTATAAGTTTGGTTTGTATAAAAACAATTACTATGGAAAATATTACAAGAAAATACTTAAATTTTACTTTTCAGCACAAAGCAACACAAAGGCTATCTGCACTAGCCGTCCCTAATTTAACAGTGTAAGACTATAGGGAAGGCAGCAAGTCATCACCACTCACCGCCAACTCTTAGGCTGCTCTTTTACCAACGAATAATGGGATTGACCGTCACATTATAGCGCCCCCACGGCTGAAAGGGCGAGCATGTTTGATGGGACGGGATAAAGTTAAATAGAACTTTATCGTTTTTCAAAAGACAGTATTAACAACCTCATTTTCCACGCTTATAGACATTAGCTGAAGTTTTACACATACTGACTTCAGTTAAATTATTTAAGAAACCTGCTGTCAATAAGATTTAAGATTTGTTTGTTCTAAGCTCGTGTATACTAAAATATCTAATTTTAAATTTCTTTATCGTTAAGCCCCCCAGTGGCACAGCGGTATGTCTGCGGACTTACAACGCTAGAATCCGGATTTCGATACCCATGGTGGGCAGAACACAGATAGCCCATTGTGCTTAATTACAAAGACAAACAAACTTTATCGTTAAAAATTAGCAAGGCTCTTGATGGTCGAACATACTTTCTCAACAAGTAATGTTAAACTCAAAATTATAACTTTAACTAAATTTGCTTGGATATACAAGGCTAGAGGGCGTTTTTGAAGAATATAATGAAACGGATTTTTCGAATATGGATTAAGTTTTCACGTAAAGCTCTGAAACAAATTCTTGCTACGCGTCTTAATACCTGTGAAAATCCATACAAAACGTATCTTTTTGATAATTTAAGTATACTATATGCTGTATTTAATAAGAGTAGTCGCAAAAACATTAAAGGCGTGTTAATGAATTCAACAATGATACTAGACAGAAAAAATCATATATTTATACCAAAGCTACTGATGCTATTTGCTAACATCTCTAATTTTGAACTACTGACTAAAGTGAAGGCAGCCAGTCAAGCAGCACCCTACTGTCCACCAACCATTCTTATAATGTTCTAATCACAGGCTCAAACAGCTCTCCAAAATCACGTATAGTTAACGTATTATACAGTCAAGTATTGGCAATTTATATATTTGTCTTGTTTCTGAGCCGAAACATGTATTTAACAGAAGCTTTTTAAAACGCGATACAAATACAAACATCGATAAAGAATACCTTGGAATATATATATAAATTCACGTTTTCATTAGAAGGATTGAAAGATTATAGCTATCGACAATATAACAGCTCCAAGAAACTAAGCAACGACTTATCGCAACTACTATAATTCCTGGTCTTAAAATAATAATAGAAAGTGTGATATTAACAATTAAAGAAAAAAAATCAAAATATTTTACACAACTAGAAAAAGCATTTATTGTAACCGCAAACACTAAGGAACACTGTTTAATTTTTATATAATGTAAATTATCTATAGGTTAATTGACACACACACACACATATATATAGTTATATACTATAAATATTCCTCTTCAAATGTTTCTGATTCTTCGTTATCAATGCTTTGCTCCATCAGCTGTTTCTGTAGTTTTGGATAAACGTAAGAGATAATAATGTCATTTATCTCATAACAGGCCTGGCTTGGCCTCGTGATCAGGGCGCTCGTCGAATTCCCGTCACCTAACGTGTACGCCTTTTCACTTGTGGAGGCGTTATAATTTGATGGTCAATCCCATTATTCGTTGCTCAAAAAAGTAGTCCAAGAGTTGGCGGTGGAAGTTTGACTAGCTGTCTTCCCTTTAGTCTATAAATGGTAAATTAGCAGGGCTAGTGCAGGTAGTCCTCGAGCAGTTTTACGCGAAATTCAAAACAAAACAAAACAAATTATTCCACAACTCCTAGTGGCTCAACGATAAGTCTGAAAGGTTTCTAACGCTAAAAACTGGGTTTCGATACCCGTTGTTAGCACAGCACAGCCCAGATAGCCCATTGTGTAGCTTTGGGCTTAACAGCAAACAAAGAAACATACCATAATTGCAATTCGTTTAAGTTTCAATACAGAAAACAAAAGTAAAGCTAAAATTTATAGTTGACTGTTCCTAGCTAGTTCCATGAGCAGAATGCCATTTTGGTCTCCATGTTTCCTCCCTCTTGATTTTGTTTGTTTGTTTGTATCACAATTTTGCACAAAACTACAAAAAGGCTAGCTATGCAGAACCGTCCCTTACTTTGAACTGATATTTTAGAAGGAAGGCAGCTAATCAACAGTACACACCACTAACTATTGGACTACTTTTGTCTAATCTAGACTAGATTTGGGGCTGGTGAAATCCAAACAAAGATATTACAAGAACTTGGTATGTAGTGGTGATCTCCAAACTAAGGTGTTACAAGAACTTGGTATGTAGTGGTGAGCTCCAAACTAAGGCGTTACAAGAACTTGGTATGCAGTGGTGATCTCCAAACTAAGGTGTTACAAGAACTTGGTATGCAGTGGTGATCTCCAAACTAAGGTGTTACAAGAACTTGGTATGTAGTGGTGAGCTCCAAACTAAGGTCTTACAAGAACTATAAAATAATAATCTGTCGTCTTATAAAATATTTACATCGCAAACAATTTCTACCACAGATAGTAAACATCTTCAGAAATTTTGTACTTTATCAACAAAGAGTGTGGAACTTAAATAATAGCAACATTTAATGGAGGAAACGTGTAAATGATGGAAAAAAAAACACGATTTAAACACATGATACACCTATTGCAAATTAAGAAAGCTGTTAGATAGCTGGTTGAAGAGCTTGAGAATGATTAAGCTACAGTTTGATCTAAAATTCTAGAATACTTACTTAATGTTGCTTCTTAATTTGTCGCTGACAGGAAAGAACGAGCCGAGCTGAATTATGGATAGGAGACTCCATGTTCGCGCTCAGTTACTGTAAAAAAATAAACATAAATAAATCGCCCTCCGCACTTTTGAATCGTGAGTGCGTTATAATGGTGATTGTCAAATCCCATTAGTTGATCAGACAAGATCAGTCCAATACTTGGCTTCAGGTTTCGTTGATTAACTGCCTTTCCTCTAGTCTAACAGTTCAACAAAAGAGGCGGTTAGCGAAGATAGTCCTTGAATAAGTTTGCGCAGATATCCGAAACCAAACGAATCGGAAAGGGGTCTTATCCTAACATGTTAAACTAGGCTAAATCTTGTTTTCATCCAGGAACGACTTAACATGTTAATCTAACATTTCTCTCGAGTCTTATATGTATAAATAAGCAGAATGTATTTTATGATTTTCTAATACAGCGTTGAACGGGCCCAGTGGTTAGCGTGTTGGTCTGCATATCTGAAGGTCCAACGTTGGAGACGTATTATGTCGTTAAACAAGCTCGTAACTTTTAGCTACTGTGACAGACAATCTTACTAGTCGTTTCAGAATAATTACATAGGCAGCAGGTTCTACTAAACGTTTGTCTTTCCTCTTGTTCAACAATTCTAAATTAGGTGTGAATATGTATGAGCCTAAGGAGCCTCTGACATAGATGTATAGCCCACGTGTCGCATAAAGTGCTGTAAAGATCACAAATTTCAATATCAAAGACTACTACTACTATTCTAATATAATTAACATTTTACGAAACAAGACCTTAATCAGTTGAACTTCCAGTCTTTTTATTTTCTTCTTTCCTCTTAATATAGGTTTATAGCGCATATAAGTGACACTTGTTGTTCCACTATCATTAACACATCTTGTTTAAAATGCCAACGTTATGGTGTCCTTCGTCCTTTACTTTTTTCCCTATAAAACATTGCCATCTAGTGGACAAGCACGTGTTATTTAACATATGCTACTTCAATGTTTTGAATAAAGACCGTCTAATTTAATCTTCGTCTTTCCAAGTATAAACACGTCTTTAGTAAGTTCAACAAAACTGATAATATCCCTAGTATTTTCACACATCTTTGGTAGGCCCAACAACACTGATAATATTCCAAGTATTGTCACACATCTTTAGTAGGTCCAACAATACTAATAATATCCCTAGTATTGTCACACTATTTTCGTAGGTTCAACAACACTTATAATATCCCTAGTATTCTCACATTTCTTTAGTAGGGCCAGCAACACTGATAATATCCCTAGTATTGTCACACATCTTTAGTAGGTCCAACAACACTGATAATATACCTATCATTTCACAGATATTTAGTGGTCCAACAACGCTGATAATATACCAAGCATTGTCACACATCATTAATGGTCCAACAATACTGATAATATATCTAGTATTGTCACACATCTTTTGGAGGTCCAACAACACTGATAATATCCATAGTATTGTCACACATCTTTAATAGATCCAACAACACTGATAATATCTCTTGTATTGTCACATATCTTTAGTAAATCCAACAACACTGATAATATCTCTTGTATTGTCACACATCTTTAGTAAATCCAACAACACTGATAATATCTCTTGTATTGTCACATATCTTTAGTAGGTCCAACAATAGTGATAATATCCTTACCATTGTCAGACATCTTTAGTAGGTCCAACAATACTGACAATGTCTCCTGTATTGTCACACATCTTTAGTAAATCCAACAACCCTGATAATATCTCTAATATTGTCACATATCTTTAGCAGGTCCAACAACAATGATAATATCCTTAGCATTGTCAGACATCTTTAGTAAGTCCAACAACAATGATAATATCCCTATCATTGTCCTGCTTGTTTTTCACTCAAACAAATTCGTTTCTGTGTTTATTATGAATCAGTTAATCACTAAACAATAGTTGCTATATGGTTGGAACTTGTCTCCATCTCTGATTTCAGCGAAACTGTCTAGATAAGAATTTGCTATTATGTGTTAGCTAACTGCAGTATTTATTTTAAGGTCACTCTAGAGATACCTGAAAACATAGGATCAAACATGGAAGTTCTTAAGACTTTATAGATTACTATACTGACAGAGTGAAGTCTATTGGGTTAACATTAATACATTAAAGGAATGATTATGCTTAAAATGAACAACAAATGACATTAGGATTTGGCACTACATATGTACATTTACACAGCGTGGTCATAAGTGAATAGACACCACCTTTTCAGAAAAAATGAAATTTTTCAGTTATATTCACATATTCACTCATATTCGTGGAGTTCGTTGATCCTTTAGGGCATCGTGAGAATCATCTTGTCAATTTTAGATTGTGGGATTTTCGCCACTCTTG
>NW_013667845.1:11050-20392 GCF_000517525.1 Limulus polyphemus | reverse complement strand
AGTAGGTGTCTATTTACTTGTGACCACTCATTGTACATGCAAAGTCATTAACATACCTTGAAAACATTAATCCGAGTCAGAAATACTTCAGATATTGGCAACATCATTCAATGTTCCATGTGACCTTTAGATTGAATATTTACAATCTTGTTGGTGAATCTTGCATCTCCAAGATATCACAAAGAGTTGCAACTTGTGCACAACATCCCACCAGCCTGGCTCCAACCTTGCATAGACACAACCAACCCGTCCCAACCTGAAACCGTTTTTCATACTCGATCCAGAGGTTTTATTTTTTGGACGATGTGTGTATGGATTGGATCTTATCCTTAAGAATGTTACATTTTTTCTTATGAACAAAAATAGAATAATATCCATCTTCATCTATGTGTTCTACACTGTAAGATTTGGCTTGTTTGAGTTGGTATACAACTTGGGTTTCATTTGTCCCAGGCGAGGGAAGTCCTATACTGATTGGGCGTCCATTTCCTTCCAGAAAGTTCTCCTACTCGTTCATCTCTGTTTCTTAACCATCTGCTGCAACTTATGGGAGAGAAGCGAGTCTCAGCATCTTGTCTGGAACTATATCATCCTGGAAGCACACTTGAAAGTATTACAGAGTGCGCAAACGATTAGTATGCAATCTGCTGCAAACATAATCTCTGGGTTTGGGAGAACACCATCATGTGATTTCCTCTTCTCGATATTTCAGTCTTCACAATCTCTAAAACTCATCTGACTGTTTTCATAAGTCTGGATTCGTTTACTTCAGTCATGTATGTTGTTTGTTTGTTTTTACCTTGGTAACGAAATTAGACATCATTGACTTCTTTCTAAGTCATTAAAGGAGTCAAGGCAGTCTTTAAATCCATAATAAAACATTTTCTTCGTTTAACTGCCTTTGGACTTCCTAGGAATTGTTGTTCATCAAATGGGTGGATATTCTGGCATCATTTTCTTGACATAACTGTTAGTACTTACCCATCAGCACTAACAAGCATCATTGGTTTCAACAACGGCTGTCCTTTGTGCACTGGAAAGGATATTTTGTGGAAAGCTTGTTTGGTGATCTTTTGAATGTAGATGTATGTTTTATCTGCGACAGTAATTGCAACATCCTGGCCTTCAGCAAATACTTTTTCTTTTTCTAATAGACTTGCGTGTTTCTGTATAAAAACCTCTCTGGCGGTATATTTGTAAGTCCATCTTTATGTGATACAAAGTTATTCATCAATGCATTTTTTGCTGAACAAAAGACTTTGCTCAAAGCAAGCTTTTCAATACTAAACAAGGTTGAAAGTAAAGGAAGCGATAGGCCAGTTTTGAGTTTAGTTATAGCACTTCCAATGATGTTCATACGTTGCTAGAGGAAGTATTCCTCATAAATTGTTCCTGTGGATTCCAGTGAGATTATATTAGTCACTTACTCTTCTTTAAAAATCTCAAACATCTTCACTTGGGCTGCATTTAGAAGATTTTCTAGTAATCACATAATTTTAAGTTAATGACATTCAAATCTACGTATCTGGAAGTGTCCTTATTACAAGTTTCTGGTATGAATTGAGTGCTAATAAGGTAATATTTACATGTATGAGAACGTAGGTTCTCATAAAAGCATTATTGCGTGCTTTTACGGGTGCTAGAAACAGCTTGCCTGATGCACTTTAGATGGCTCATTTCTGTACAAAGAACCTGATATACCACGGGCTATTGAAGGATGTTGAACTTGTTGTCTGTGATGCTTTTAGAAATCTTCATCATCTATGGGTCTGCCTTGACATTCGTATTAGGGTGGTTTTGTAGTAATCTATTTTAAGCAACATATATTTTAGACTCAAGCAACATCTGTTCACGTTCCTTCAAGAATGTCGATGTTTTCACACTGTCTTTTGTAATCGAACGTGGCGCACCCTTAGACCAAATATGTGAGCCACAACAGTTACTTTGCGACGTTTGGGGCATGTTTGCAAAATGTGGTTATCCATTCTAATCACTATTTCCAAAATACGAAAATAATAAACGTTCATATTTCACTAAGAGCACGACCTTAAACCAAGCTGATTTGTTTTGCAAAGAGACAAATATAGATATGCATAATTAATGGATGCAAAAATTGTTTTGGCTCTGGACTGCAATCATGATGAGGTTTGATCTCTAACAGGCAAAAATCAATAATTATTTGGATTTTCTATGAAACAGGCTAAGTGAGACCCTCAATTAGAGAAGTAATTTAACCAGTATATATTAACTATTCTAGTTTGTGAAACCAACAACTGCTATTTTTATTTGAAGGCAATTGTTTTTCTTAAAAGCAATTCGATTTCCAACTACATTCTGAGGTCAAATTTCAACGAATAAAGAAAACAAAAAAGCAGTTCAAATAACCTTCAGCGAACCAACCAGAGCGGCTGGTAAAGTTACCAACCTATATACTTTTTTTTTACCAATACAGTAATTTATTTTTATTTATTTGTCTTACTTCATTTTATATTCTTTTGTTTTTGCATTATTATAAGGAACAGCTCGAGTAACCCTTCTAGGCCCTCTAGTTAGGAATCAATGTCCTATCTAAATACTACTTGCCAATGTATAGTCTTCACGAAATACAATATATCATGTCCTAATTATCACTTAAATGAAAACAAAACAAAATTAAAAATGGAAGAAAAAAATATATAATATAAAAAATAAACCGACCACCTACAAATGATAAAAGGAAGGTTTAAATGAAAAACGGAAATTGAAAACACTGCAGACAAATATATACTTATGTTTTATGAATGATAGTGAACAGGGATCTCAGTTTTCAAAAGACAACTTTGTTTGAGACCAGTGTTTCTCAAATGTTTTTGTTCGCTTACCACATGATTTTTTTACGACAATGAGATCTATACACTATGTTGCCGTTCCTTTTCCATATTTGTACAACCTTTCCACGGATCACCAGATTAAGACGCTTCCAAAATAGTGGAATTTCGTGCGATGCAGTGCAATGTTCTGGTGGTGGACTAAAACATCGTAAAGTCGATAAAAAATGACAATGAAACCCGGATATTCTGAAAAATCCACTTTTCTAGTTTGTACTAGTTCATCATATTGACAATGACATCATATCCTAACAATATCTATAGATTAGAAGGATGTGACTCATCACTTCAGAAAAAGAAATGTCGTGTAACTGCTTGTGCAATAATTAATTTCTAGGTGCAAAAAGTTGCCCAATAATTCAGCTGAAACCTACTTTTACATGTGTACCTGTGGTTTGTTCTTCTCGTCGAGACCTTCTTTTAGAAGTTCTGTATTAATTGTGTTTCATTAAACCATAGTGGATCTTGTTAACTTGAAACATAACTTGCTACTCACAAATTATCACATATTGTCTTTAATTTGTAACGTCAATCTGAAAAAAAAAATTACAAAAAAGACGAGGTAATAGCTTGCAAAACGCATCTGCTTGGAGAGAAATCGGTAAGTTTACGGACTTATAATGCCAAATTCCGGAGTTCGATTCCCCGCTGTGGACACAGCAGTCTGATGCTGCTTGGCTTTTAAACAAACAAAGCTTTTGCTCTGTAATTTCAGGTGTTTTTTCATGATTATACTTTCAATCGTTAATAAGGCACGCTAAATTTGTCCCCACCAGTAAGTATGAGGGCTTTAAACACTAAAAACCAGGTCTCTATAATCGTGGTGAGCAAAGCATAGACAACTGTGTAGCTTTGTGATAAAACACAAATATTCTTCTGATCTTTTTACACCCACCATACCCAAATTTCAATACTTCCCACGCGGAATGTGTAGAAGTGCGGATCTGAGGTTCCGTAGTTCTTGCTCTGTACCCCCCCCCCCCAATAAAAAAAAGGATTAACGATCAAATCGTACTATTCGCTCTAACAAGAGTAACCCAGGAGTGAGTTGGCTGTGGGTGGTGTTGACTAGCTGTCTTCCCTTCAGTTTATGAGTTCAAAGTTAAGAACGACTAGAGCAAATAGCTCTCGAATAGCTTTACGCAAAATTGAACAAACCAACGAACTGTTCTCTGTGTTCATATTTTTTTTCTAATGGCAGTACAACTGAAGCGCCCTCTTCACATCCAGTAATGTAAACAAAGGTGGTTAAATTTTTACTAAATTAATTGACAAAGATTACTCGAGAGGAGTAAGAGGTAATGTTTCGTGTTAAACTCAATAATGCTCTTAAAGTAAACTTTAATATGTATGAAGTTTTAGCATTTTATTTCTCTGTTTAGGCGAATAACTTTTTTTAAGGTATTTATTCTAAGAAATTTAATTAATCTGTAGAAGTTTATCATTTTTTTAATTATTATATTTTTAACACAACCAAATTAGAATAACCTAGCTCGGACATCAACTATTGCACAGAGAGAGAGAGAGAGCCGAATAACTCAATTTATCCAAAGTTACCTAGAATAACAAAATAGCAAGCATTTGAAGTCGTTGGCAATTATGTTTGAAAGGGAAAAGGGCAGTACTACCCGTCTGTTCGGGGCTTCCCTTGACTGCTCAACTGTAAGAAGGTCACGTGGTACACAGCCTATTATCTCGCTTATGTTATGTCAAGATTTATTTGCTCTAGGTGGCGCAACGCTACCTCACTCGGGAAGTTACTTTAAAGAGAGTATTTGATTATTGCAGTTTATACAAGAAAGAAATGTTCCAAGTATCAGCGCGAATTTTAGTTATTGTACTTTATTTGGTGAGATGTTTATGTACAACTCACAGTAAGTTATTCGAATGGGCTCACCATACGGTTTTAGACGGAGAAAACAATTTTCACCTGAAATGGAAACCTGGCGAAAAAGACATAACCTTCCAAGTGGAAGTCGCCACACACGGCTATTTCGGTTTTGGGCTGTCTCCTAATGGAGGTATGAAAGGAAGCGACATGGTAATTGGATGGATGAAGGACGGGAGGCATTTCTTTCACGTGAGTAACTGGGTATTTATTTTCTTTTATAAAAAAACAAAAACAAATCCGTTTTACATAAGGTACTTTTTTGAAATGTTAAAACGTTAATGAAACTTTTAGTGAAAAAAACATTTTTAGGCAGGATTCTTCTACAGATTCGGTTGCATTTCTGTTTATACATTTCGCTTTGTTGTTGATGATTTACATAATTAAACCATCGAAACTTTATCCTATGCTGCAAATTAAGCAGTTCAAGTTTCAATGAGTTAACTTTAAGGATGAAAAACGGAAACGAAATCTCGTCCATTATTGTGAACCAATTGCGTAAAACCCACAAAATCTAGATATGATCAGACAACTTCTTTCTACGCCATTTATGAAAAACAGTTCTTTCTATTTTAGTGAATGGTGTTTCTTTGTTTTTCAGTACTTTTTATTTACCAGCATTTACAGCTTAAACCAAATGAACTAATAAGTATGATAAGAACATTTTATCCTTAGTTTGCTATTTCATAACGTGATAATCTTAAAAATGGTATACAAGATGAAAAGGTATGGTAGTTCATACGTACTTTCTGTATTAGTAAAGAAACGCTTTTTCCTTTCTTATACTACAGGAACTTAGTTTCGATGATTTGTATCAGTTTACCCAGTTTACCTTTCTTTGAAACCTTTCAGGTGACACATTTTCAATTACACAGAAGCGAGCAATTAGCTTGGTCTGTTCTACAGTTTACAATTCACTTGCTTAATCTGGTTCATGCTATAACAGTGTGTGTGTGTGTGTGTATATATATATATGTGTGTGTGTATATATATATATATGTGTGTGTGTATATATATATGTGTGTGTATATATATATATATATGTGTGTGTGTATATATATATATGTGTGTGTGTGTGTGTATGTGTGTGTAAATATACATATATGTATGTATATATATATATATAGCTCCTAGAGAACTACCGTCTGTCCATCCAAGCCGGTCTGATGAGGTAATGGGCGAAGGCCCTCTCTGGTACTACATTCGGCAGTTGCGGTGTGGTTGACATATTTAATATATTCTTCTTCTTTGCTTTCACTTATGGGTTTTTAAAAGTATCGAAATCCTGTAAATCTTTTCTTACTTAGTGTTTAGGATATATATAAATATTGTAAGACAATAACCTTATATTTTTAATTTTAATTAGTTGTGCCTTAGTTTTATACGATATTGAAATATTAAAAACATCTTGGATAATCTTGAAGGAGCGCAATAGAATGCGGAACATGGAGGAAAAAAAGCTTTGTTCGTATTTGGAGTTTTATTTAATTACGCCATAAAACGAAATGGAAAATGGAGTATTTTGTAATAATAAATTTATTGTATTAATGAGAACCCTATCCATGTATAATCCATGCAGAAAGTGGACCGAAAGTGAGGTTTTAATCTAACGCATCAGTTTTCAATCTGTGGTTTGCGGGCCTCCTTCAGGTGGTCACTGGAAGGTGGAATAATGCCAGAAAGGAAGCGGCAACACAGTACGGAGTTCCGATTGTGGTTCGCAAACATAAAAGTTTGATACCACTGGTTTAAGGAAGACGTGAAACTGAAAACCTCGGCTAGTAGGGCTGCATATTGTAAAACAAAACATTTCTGTTAATTTTACAATGTGAGTTTTTTGTTTTAAGATTTGATGATAGAACATTCTACGAGTTCCAAAATGCTAATAACTATAATGCAGCCAATAAGAAGTTATTATAGTTACTTATCCAATTCGTTCTGATCATGGTGTATTACTACAGACAATAGATGCGCTACTAGAGCCCGGTAAATAGATTTAGGATGCAGCGAAGGTCACACTTACTCATGCTTTACGCAGCTTTAATGGGCTTTGTTCACTTGGAAACACACCGGATAAATCAGTGAACCGGATACTGTTTCTCTGAACGTCGGTAAAAGTTAAAGATGGTGTTTTAGGTGTCTCGAACTAGCATGCAAGAACCGCAACGTTGTCATGTGGCAAGAAGACTAGCTTGCTGATTCTTCAGTTCTGCTGAGTGATAGTAAAATTAATTCAAATTAAAAAAAAATATATTAATAGGTGGCGTTAAAAGTAAAGTAACTACTAATGTTTTATTAATCCTTGCCCTAATTATGATTTTTAGATGACTTAAATATATAAAAAGATGATAATTACACTGCACTTACTTATTGTAGTTCAAACCGAAACAGCTGTTGTTCATGAAACTTTATGATGCAAATAGCGCCTCGACCACTATTATGTCTGTCGTATCCGTCTCATTCTGATGTATGCTGGTCGGAACTGGATATGGCAAATATAGCATGGTTACTGGTTGACATATTGTCATAGTTCTTTGCTTTCTTTCATAAGCTCTTGTGTTATAATTCTTATTAATTATTTATTTCATATGCTGATTTCAAAACTACTCCTTTTCTCATCTTTATTTCTAGGTTTTAAATTTTAAAATTGACAAAATGACTAATTGTTGTTGAATAATATTCAATCTTTTAATAAAAAGGACATTAGACGTATTAAAATAGTTTTAGATAATGAACTTTTAATTTATTGAAAAAGAGCATATCTTGGTTGAGAAGTAGTCTTGTGTATAATTGCATGCCGTTTACTTTTCAATTAAAATGCATTAAGATAAAGTGACTCTTATTAACCGTTAAAAACTGTATTAAACATAACGGAAAAATAACAGTGTTATCAGTTGAGTTCAAACAAAGATAAAAAAAACAGTCAGTTTGGAATCAAATGAAAGTTTTTTTTACAATCTATTGGAAAAAAAACTCCTGAAGGAAAGTAGCGTTTGTGTGCTACACACGGAGGAAACAGGAAACCCTTCTGATCAGTTCTCCATCAACTTCAAAAACAGTTGAAAAGCACTGTTTATCATTTATCTGTAAATTTAAGATATGGTTGAAAAACAGTTAATCAGTTCTCCGTTATCATCAGATCCATTTGAAAAAACAGTTATTCGTAAATGTAAAACACTGTGTATCATTTCTTCATTAACGTCAAACATTGTTTATTAGATCTTCATGAATGTAAAACACGGCTTGTCAGTTCTCAATTCGTCAAGCATTGTTTAACAATTCTCCATTAGTGTAAGACAGTGGAAAAGCACCGTTTATATTTATATAGATATATATGGGGCCAATAACAGGGAGGGGGGGGGGCGAGGAGGGCCGTTTGGCTCAGGCCTCAAGCTCAAAGGGAACCTCAAATTTTGACACTTGGTATTTTTTGCATTTGTTAAATTTCGCCACTTATTTTTACGTGCCTCTCAATCAGAACAAAATGTGGCATACAATTTTAGTTTAGATCTGCAAATTATATATATATATATTAAATATTAAAATTATGTTTCACTTTTCTTTTAGGTTAATAGTCTTCTTATTTTGTTTTCATGTGGCATCATTTCATTATAGCCAGGGTCCTCAAAAGATAGAAGTGGCCCGGGCCTCTCTTAACCTATATATACGTAAAATACAGTTGTTGAAAAATAAATTAACACCATAATTAACATACTTTTTCAGTCCATCGTTGATATCAAACAATTATAGAATACTTTTATCATTTCACAATTAATGTCAAACACAGTTAATAATACTTATCAGTCATCATAACTTAGCAGTTTTCAATTGACATGAAACAAAAACACTTAAAAACTAATAAAAACCGTTAAATGGTCGAATACATTGCTTATCCGTTTGCTAGTAACGTCATACACAATTGAAAAACACTGTTCATCAGTTCTGAATTAACGTCAAACACACATAAAAACGCTATTTATCAGTTCTTCATTAAAGTCAAGCATAGTTAAAAGACATAGCCTATTAGTTTTCATTGCTGTGTAACCTTGTTTGTTTGTTGTTAAGTGCAAAACTACACAATGGGGTTCTGTACCCTATTTTTAACGTTATAAGCCCTCAGAGTTACAGCTGAGCCACTGGGGGGAAGGGGAGGAAAATGTTAAACAGTGATCAAAAAACACTTCATTAATTCCCTTGGGGTTTCAAGACTCAACGAAAGAAAATTCTAAATCACTTTCAATTAAAACTAAAACTTTTCACAAGAGTTATTACGACCACAATACGACGATTTAACAAAACTCTTTTGTAATGAAAATCAAGTATTTGTTCTATTTTTTTGCTCAGATTTTTAGGGATTTTTGTTCATTTTTAGTAGTTCTAATAATGCTTTAAAACTAGATTAGTTGTCCTTTGGCGACTCAGCAATAAGCTTGAGAGTTTATAATGCTAGAATTCGGGGTTGGATCTCCACAGTGCAGCCAATCCATTATAGTGCTTTGCGTTAAAATAAACTACAGCACTGCCACCTTTTTCAGCGGGCCCGGCATGGCCAGGTGGTTAGGGCGCTCGACTCGCAATCTGCGGGTA
>NW_013667845.1:4798-10364 GCF_000517525.1 Limulus polyphemus | reverse complement strand
ATTAATAGTCATAAGTGCGGTAAGGTTTACCCCTAACTGAACTAAAGCAAAAAACTTACACAAGTTACAGTGTTAATTTATAAAGTGTTAATAATAAAGGCTTAGTTAATGTTAGGACTAAGACAAGTGGACTTATAGATTTCAGTGTCTTCGATTAGAATTCTTTTGTATTATTTTAGAAATCCTGTATTTAAATAAGTACTGTTGCAATCAATATACTAATTTGACCTCTAGTATTGATATAAAAATTGGTTACTTTACCACTAAGACAAGTAAAAATGTATCAAAAAATTGAAGAACGTCAAGAAGAACTTTAGTTGATCATTAATATCTAATGTAAGTTTGTTTTTTGTTTTCTTAAGGATTGCTATGCAACAGGAGAAACTCGTCCTTCCGTTGATGAACATCAAGACTGGAAATTTCTCGAAGGTTTTGAAAACGATACCCATACCATCTTTCGATTTCGTCGATCTTACTACACGTGCGATGAACACGATTTTCCCATTACGGTAATGCTAGGTGTTGGTTTATAAATGTTTATCGAGATTTCGTCGATCTTACTACACGTGCGATGAACACGATTTTCCCATTACGGTAATGCTAGGTGTTGGTTTGTAAATGTTTATCGAATGACTGAAATTATTATAGAAATATTAATCAGGTGTTATTTGCCATATCATAGTTGTTGGACAGTTCAGTTCTTCTGGGTTCTACAGAAGGATTGATATACATCTCTTCATACGAAAATTCGTTTTACTTATATATTGTTAATTGTTTATGATATTGAAAAGCTAAGTTAACCGCTGATTAATCACAAGCCCCGAACAACACAATGTGGCTTGTATATGAAATAAATATGTGTTTTGTACATGTTCAGATTTATCTTTCCTTTTTAGTCATGCCATAAGTCAACGGTTAGCGCCCCTTTAATTGATAGAAAAACTAGATTTTAAGTTAAAATTAGTGTTATTAAAACTGCTAAAAATAGTGTTTTTGAAAGTGCTAAAATAGTATTATTGAAACAGCTAGAAGTAGTGCTAGTAAAACTATTGATAATATTTAATGTTTCTCGTTGATTGTTTAAAGCCTCTTAATCTCTGTAACTTTCTTGTATAACACCTAGTGGTATTTTATGTACGCAGTGTTTTCTCCCACACCACCTAATACAGCGCTTCCCAAACCTTTTCAGCTCGCGGCACACTTTTAATGTCCCAAACTTTTTCTGCACATGTAAATAAATCTGCATGGCACCCCACCCCCTGCCCCTTAACTAAAACAGGCAGAAATTACTGTTATGTTGTGTATCAAGGAGATAATAAATCAAAGTTGAAATTTCAACATTTATAAAATTGATAATGTGTTTACATTACTAAATTAAAATTACTTAATAATTGCAAAAATTCCGCGGCACAGTCTGGGAAGCACTGACCTAATAGACTGATATGTTGAGCTCTCTCTCTCTCTCGCAACCCAATGAACATGTATGCTGTTGTATATGTAGTTTCTACCTGGTAATTCGAAGTTGTGTATTAAGATAAACGTTTTTTTTCGCCAACTTGTTTGTTGAGGTATAGGTAAAACGTTCTTTCTTTTCACCCAATGAACTCGTATATTGAGGCAAACGGAGCTTTTTTCCTCTCTGCTAATGAACTTAAATTGACGTATATGTAGCTTTTTTTCTCTCCAGTAATAGACTTCAATGTTGAGATATAGATAAAAAAATATATACATAACTTACTTTCTCTCTCCATCTAATGACTTGAATGTTGAGGCGTACGTAGCTTTTTCTCTTCTTTTTCGCCTAATGGATTTGTATATCGCTTTATAGTTAATATGTGATGACTTTTATACATATTAACCATTAAGGCTTTATGAACTTATGTTTTAAAGCGAACTAAATATGTTCTATAAAAATGCTTTTAGGAAAACTATATATATCTTTCAAAAATATCAATTAGTCAGATTATATTATAATTGTTAACGCAAATAATGATAAGCAGTTCTTTTTTAACTATACGTTTTCCAATTTAAAAAAAATTATATATCAGTTATAATTTTGGAAAATATCAATAAACATGTATGACAAGAAAGAATTCTTATTAGCCGCGGCTGTAATTATATCTCAAATTGGTCAAGAGATGGGACTATGAGCTAAATTTTTGTACTTGAAAAAAAATAAAAATTCAGAGCCCTTCTATGAGTCGCTATGCCGCGGCTGAAAATCAGAACTTCGTCATATCTTTTAGTTTTTTTTTTTCATAATAAATTGAGTTTGCACTGACCAGCTAATTTTATTAGTAATTACTACAAGATCGTAATAATACGACCTGGAAAACAGAAAAAACCTTTATTAAGAGCATAAAAATAATGTTTAATGTATAATAAACAACTGAGTACTATTCTGGTGAAATAAATCAATACTCTTATTTTAAACAAGCTGAATTCCCTTCATATGACGGGAAATAATGATTAACTTCTCAAAATTATATCTAAGTAAATATTTGAAACATGTTTTATGAACATGTTTTCTAAAAGTTAATTATAATCTAGTAACAATGCATGTATGGAGAATGACTATCCTGTTTCTAGTATTTCACGAAAATATTTGTTTTTATGCATATTTGGTCATCTACTTTAAGTATTCCTTGATTAGCATTTTGACTTCTGTATATTTTTAAGCTATGTTCAAATGTTCTTTTTAATAAATTCTTATAGATTGAAACATGCGAAACAACTGATTCTCAAAGACATGTTCCTACTTGGTCAACTATATGGCCTTGCAAATGATTAATTGTGATGGTAAAGGCAGTGAATATTATTATAAATTTCCGGGTCTTCTCTTTAGGCAGTCTCCCTGGTTTAGCTTGTTAGCCTGCTGAGCTGAACAAACGCGCTTTATTTTGGGCCTTTCAAAATTGAAATGTGATGCGGGTAAAACATGCGGGTTATTATAAAGCTGTAGCCAAGGGTTTCGATTAGACAAAATTTGGTGATGTTGCTTCAATGTGTCTCTTTGACAACAAAGCAAATGTAATGGGGAGTTTCAGCCAACGATTATAATTTTTGTGCAC
The DNA here is from genome assembly GCF_000517525.1 of Limulus polyphemus. Lineage (NCBI taxonomy): Eukaryota > Metazoa > Arthropoda > Merostomata > Xiphosura > Limulidae > Limulus > Limulus polyphemus. The sequence continues at coordinate 7,293 of NW_013667845.1, read as the reverse complement.
CAGCAATACCAAGCGTGGGACGCGCGCAAATATGAATCGATTTTATTACTCATCACGATCTCTACCAACCTATCTTCAAATCTAAATATCGGTACCGCAACGGCCGACATATCAGCGTGATAGACGGACATACGGACGGCTTTTAGTCCTTTATATAGTAAATAATGTCTGTCTGCAGTGCGGTGTTGCACTACACTAATAGGGAATATCTTAGAGCATTAGAAATAAGGGGGTACTTTTGAAATAATAATGAAATCATCGTAAATTAGGTACGCTAATAGGGGATATCTTGGAGAATTAGAAATAGCGATGAATGTCACTTTTGGAATATTAACGAAATTAAATCCTCGTAAATTAAGTAAACTAATAGGGAATATCAAAGAGCATTAGAAATAGGGAAAATACCATTTTTGGAATAATGATGAAATTAAACCATAATAAATTAGGTACTAATAGGGAATATCTTATAGCATTAGAAATAGGGAAAATGCTACTTTTGAAATAATAATTAAATTACGTCATCATATGTTAGATAAACTAATAGGGAATATTTTAGAGCATTAGAAAAATGGAAAATGTTACTTTTGGAATAATGATGAAATTAAACCATCGTAATTTAGTTGCTGGCGGTGAAAAGGAAACTAACTTATTACTAAGAATGCCCCCCAGTGGCATAGTGGTATGTCTGCGGACTTACAACGCTAGAAACAGGATTTCGGTAGCCAGAGCACAGATAGCCCATTTTGTAGCTTTGTGCTTAACTTCAAACTACCGAGAATGAGACTGTAGATGTGTAGAAAGAAATACTAGGTAATCGTAATACAAATCGTATCCCACAGGTGTGGCCAGTTTCAACGTACTTGCTCCTGTTTCGTCATTTCATTTTACCATAGTGAAACAAACAACGATTTTTGAAAACACCAGCAATCATTTCAGGTATTCACTAAATTACTGCACTACTGATTTAATGTAAATAAATGTTGTGTCATCTTACTTACGAATACAGAGTTCTTGAAGAACAGCCTAAAGGTTACGAAATTGCTTGTATAATTTAAAAGGAAACTCATTCACGAGCAATCTGTAACACCATTTAACACGCTTAATATTTCGTACAATCAAAATTGGTGTCCGAAAAGTCTGGAACCACAGGCACTTCGACGAATTTTACAGAATGTGTTTCACGTGGTGTCTTTGTAATTCGAAACAAATTTGGAGACGTTATTTCTATTTTCTTTGAACAGTGCGAAGCATATTCGAGTCATTGTCAATGTTTCGACATTCTCCTTAACTTTAGCTAGCAATTTCCCAAGACCACTGTGAGTGATGTGTTTTTTTTTTCTCTGCCTCTATCTTTCTGGACGACAGCAACCTTCTCTGCCACACAACAGAATTAACTTTGCCTTTGACAGCGCTAATCATTCACGTATCTGAAGTTAAGAAAAGCTGCAGATCACCTATGGTTCCAGACGTTTTGGACACGCGTAAAGATTTACTCCTTAGATGAATTCGATGAAACCATTCTAAAAATAGTCAAATTTTACTCCTTACAACAAACGTAATGAAAAGCCTGATACTTTAGATGATAAGATTAAAACTTTAAATTTTAAAAATTTAAATTATAATAGAAAGTTTAAAGAAGTAAGAGAAAATGGGGTTTTAAAACGTTTAATAGAAGAAAAAAAAGGACTCAAGCAATAGACGCTCCAAAGTGGTCAGTGGTAAGCTTATAAACTTACAACGTTTAAAATGGGGTTCTATTCTCCGAAGTGGACAAAGCGCAGATAGCCTATCGTGAAGCTTTGCACTAAAGAAAATACAATTGTTATTAAAATAATAATGTAAATGAGGAAGTGTAAAAGAACGTTTAACAGGATTCAGTGTAGAGGATGTTAAATGTAAAGAGAGTGTGCCGGAAAAAAGATTAAGAAATTGAGTAAGAATAATGAAGGAAATCTAAGTAGGCCAAGCGCCACCTATTGACATTTAATAATTAATCTTAATCTCGTGCCTCTTAATTTTTTATATAAGTCACTTATGAAACAACAAAATAATATTTCACCCGAATAATATAATAAAACACACTTTGCACTTGCATTCATTAATTGCTTAATCTTATTCTATCATTTATACATAGGTTAAAAATATAAAAATAACTGTAGTCAATGGAAACTGTACTGGTTTCGTAATATCAGAATTGACTCTGTTATAACCTTTAAAGCCACACAACGTGTACCCAGCTTATCCCATTGAAAATGTGTATACACAGCGTGGTCACAAGTAAATAGACGCCACCTTTTCAGAAAAAATGTAATTTTTCGGTCATATTCACATGAATTGATATATTTATAATATCTAGTAGATCTTCCTTTCACTTCGTGGAGTTCGTTGATCTTTTGGGGCATCGTGAGAATCATCTCGTTAATTTTAGATTGTGGGATTTTTGCCCACTCTTGCTACAAAACTTGGAGTAGATCGCTCTTCGAAGTTGGTTTTTT
>NW_013667845.1:0-3962 GCF_000517525.1 Limulus polyphemus | reverse complement strand
GGACCATTTTCATTTATATAGTGCTCTGTGAACACAAATTAGTTAGCATAAATCAGTTAAATGACGAAAAATTAGGTGTCTATTTACTTGTGACCACTCAGTGTACATATGTAGTCAAAGAAGACGAAAAACAAAACAAAAAACGACATACAGACTGGATTATTGCTTCTGTTATTATTATTATTTATAATCAGGGTAACGTGGTGGTAACACATTCATGGCATTGATATTGCTTTCCAGTCACAAAAATAATTTAAGGAAGATTTAAAATAACAGTTAGTGATAAAAGTATTAAATTAAATAGACCTGACGAAGTCTAGTGGTTAGCGTGCCTGGACTGTGAATTCGAGAATTCACGGTTCGAGTCCCTATGTAGCAGAAACATGCTCTTGTACCTTGGGGTCGTAGATAAGCTATAAGAATAATGGTCAATCCACTAATAGGTCAGACAAGAGTAACACAAAACTTGCTGGTGAGTGTGGTTGTTGACAAACTGCTTTTTCTCTGAGCTATCAATCAAACATTTGGGATAGCAGTGTGAAAATAGCTCTGGTATAACTTTTCGCGAAAATTCTAAAAACAAAACATAAACAAACAATTAAAACTTATTATTTATTTATTAAATTAGATTAGATTTTCTTTTTAAAAATATCCACATTTATTTGAGTGTCTATTCTTTTTTGATTGGTCGTACAACATTTTAATGTTTTATAGGCATTCTTATATTTTAATTATTACTACTAATTTCTAATTGAGTAGAGAAAAAAGATTCTAGTTTTGTAAATTAATTATTGATGAATTTGATGATAGATAGATGTGAATATCTAATGATCAACACGTTTTAAATAATACATGTAGAAATTTAATGTCGTTTTGTAAGTTAAAATCGGGTTTTGTGTTGATAACATGATCTGGTAATTGGGAGTGGTTTGAAGTGTTCACTTGAGCAACTCTTAGTTTCCAGCCTTAAGAACAGGAAATCGGTCAGATTCTTGGAATATGATGTGTTTGTCTTTGACGAAGGAGGGTTTATCATGGTGTTGCGCTTTGTGGCTAGTCATCTGACAGCTTCTATTGCATTCCTACTTTTTATTCCAGCTATGTCACACAAACATGTCTAACCACCCTGAAATAATTCGTGCGCTTGTTTTGGCAAGGACAAAGAAATAAGTCAACTCCTATTGTCTAAAGGTGAAGCTAAATCAAAGCAAAGAAACTGCTATCATCTTTAGGTTTTGTAATTTAAAATACAAGTCAGAGACTTTTAATGACAGAGGATATTCATTCCAGAAACTATTTAAATATTGTAGATTATTCTACTAAAAAACAACACTTCGTAATTTTTCCAAATAACCAGAATTTCGTTCAGTTTTTTCACAAGTATAGGTGACATTAACAGCAGAATATTCGTTAATAAACTAGTACTTTGGTTGTTTGAAATTCGTATTGATACGTCACTTGAAGTCGATTTATTTTGTTCAGTATGATCCTTCATCTTATCAACAGCGCCTCCCAGTAGCACAGCGGAATGTCTGCGGACTTACAACGCTAGAAACCGTGTTTCCATACCCGTGGTGGACAGAGCACAGATAGCCCTTGTGTAGTTTTGTGCAGAATTAAAAACAAACAAACTTATCAACAGAGGAAATTTCAATTGTAAATTAATTAAAATATTTCCCTTGTTGTCAGTCAAATACACATTCATTTCTGAAATTTGTTTTAAGGAAAGTAACAGTGTTGGCTTTTCTGGCCACTTGGAACGCTGTCAATTTGACGTATTAAAGAAAAACGATATCAGTTAGATATAAAAGTTCCACTAGCCACTGCTGTAAAAAAAACGACTAACAATCATTTTTTCGTGCTGTTTGATATTCAAAGTGTTGGAAGAAGAGCTGTTAGATTGGTTAATCACCTTTTTCAAGAATACAATATATCCAACGTATTTATGGCTTGTTAACAGTTTTCTTTAGATCACTTCAAACTTCTTTGTTCGTAAATTAATTGTAAGTTAAGAATGGTAGGTTTTTATCTCTTCATTAGCTCAGTAAATTTCTTAAGTCAGATTATTGCTACTTCTGTCGTCAAACAAACATACAACAACGTGATCAGTTACGAATACAGCATTTTAATATAATAATATTAGAGGTTCTTGTGTTTTTCAAAGTTCAATGAAATCTATTAGAGGTTTAAGAACGTTTATTTCTTTTAATTCATTGTTTGTTTTGAAGTTAAGCACAAAGCTACACATTGGGCTATCTGTGCTCTGCCCACCACGGGTATCGAAACCCGGATTCTAGCGTTGTAAGTCCGCAGACATACCGCTGTGCTACTGGGGGGGGGGGCATTTTAATTCATAACCTTCTACTTTATTGTAAGAGCAGTATACGCAAATTGTTTGAAATATCAAACAAATATCAAAATATTACTATCGAAACATCTACGTTTCGTGTTTTAAATTAAACATAAGATATTAGTGATACGTGAATGAGAACGTAATATGACCTTTATACGTTGAACTCCTGGGCATTCAAAATCATCCACTGACTAATTATTGAATAATTATTAACAGTATTTAAAAAAACAAATTTATGGTGTATTTCAGTAAATATAAACATGAATAAATGCCAAAATGTGAGCTCTTTCTTCATTAAATCTAAAGATAAAAAATATATAGGTGAGCTTCAAGTCTTTAGGCTTAGTAACTTTCATGTCATTTGACTCCGATTAACTACTTTGAATACATTAAATATAACATAAATCAGTTATACCCTTGTTTCGTTTCATTTATTTGTAAACGATATGAATAAACGTGATGCATAACGTAGGAAAACGTGAAACTTTCTTCTGGAATTTAATTAATAAGAATAAGATTTTTGTGAGTTTTCTTTAAAGGAAGGAAGATTATAAGTATAAACTTTGTTTTTTCATGAAATCTGCAAAATGGCAAACTTCTATTTTTTCATTAAAATAGAGCTAAGTAAGATTAGAATAATTTTTGTTTTTTATTAAAATAAAGCCCATTTAAAAAAAATCATTTTTTATCAACGTAAAGGAAAGTAAAAATCCAATATTGTGAGCTACTTTGATATGTAGATAAATTTGAACCCAGTTTTGGTTCTACATTCAAGATAATCTTAAAGTTAAGCTTTATTTTTATTTAGAGTCAAGATGGATAAAAAAATAGAAAAATATGTGACTAATTATTAACAGTATTTAAAAAAAAACTAATTTGTAGTGTATTTCAATAAATATAAACACGAATAAATGCCATAATGCGAGCTTCTTCTTCATCAGATTTAAAGATAAAAAAATATATACATTTTTACCAAAACGTATTTGTTTAAAGGATGAACGTGAATTCAGATAAAACGACAAAGTGTTTACTAACACAAAGATAGAAGAAAAAAAACTTACCAATACCTGCTACATCTTTTTAGTAAATGCCTATGAATTAACTAATTTTTTGGCTACTTACAATACATATACTGTTTGTTCCTTGTTTTACTTTTTTAAGTGTTTCAAGGCTTAAAAATAACGAACTACCAATTATGATCGAATCATTATAACCAAACAGATGTATGTTTGGGTTAAGTAGATATAATCAAACTGTGACACGATCCAAACAAAAACACAATAAGAACTAAAACGAATCAAAGAGAAATGCATTTCAGTCGTCCATACCGGTTTATATGTAAACGTATGTGTAATTTTTATATTATAGTTCAGTTGTTGTTTTTTTATAAGACCATTCATCATCATTTTGTTATACTTGAACGAAAGCTGTATATAACGTGACTACTGCATGGATTGATTTCCGAATCTTAGCGTTATAAGATCTCAAGCTTACCTCTGTTACACCGGCAGGCAGTCATCATGCGTAATAGAAATTCGTAAGATTCGGCTATTCGGATATATATATATATATATATATATATATATACAACACTATAAGTAATTACTAC
>NW_013667844.1:196516-202846 GCF_000517525.1 Limulus polyphemus | reverse complement strand
GACCCTATATTTTATTGTCAGAAATAGTAAAATTTAAATAATTTGTCAAGGAATTTTTATTGTTAATAATACCTATTTACATTATGATTGTCAGCTCTATTTAGCAAAACTAACTTATTTATTATTGATCGTTGCGAAATACACGAAGTATGCACAGACGTGTTTGGTTAGAAACTATGTCCATTTGTGTTATATGAAAATTGTATTTGATGCTTTGACGAACTAACAAGTTTAAAGTATACAGAAAGTGAAGTTATGAAAGATATGGAAACAAAGAATTTATGAATTGTAAACGACCTTCAGTCTGTAATTTTTATAGGAACGAAATCATTATTTGTTTTAGTCTTGGTTTTACACAAGGGTCAGCTTTTTAAGCATGCACCTTGCATGTGATGAGTCAGAATAAAATAACCAACAAAGTTGAAAGAGTCCACATTTGTATTTGTGTTAATGACATTGATCATTAAGTTTCTAGAAATAGTTTTTTGATGGCAAACGTGTAGCAGAAAAAATTGTAAGAGGATTATTTACTTAAGTAGAGTTTATTGAGCTTTTAGCCTATTTTTGAAGAACACCTATATGCAAATAGTTTCAGTCAGTATTAGGCTCCAAATCAGTAAGAAACAAGCTCCAAACAAATATATGTGAATATTTTTACAGAAACGCATGAATATAATTTTCTACAATAGTAATTGTTAAAAATTTCTATTTACGTAGTTCTTTGAAAGTTAAATTTTAGTGAAGTAAATAAATTTATAAAGATAAACATGAAATTTAAATTATTTTATATTATTTATAGGTTTAAATAAATGTCCTTTTTAGGGTGAATAGATGTTATACAATATATTAATTATATAAATGAAAACTAATGAATTAACAATAAGTGTTTTGCATACAAAACGTCAAAAATACGTAAAGTATATCACGCAAATTAATATAGAATCGAAAACTATAATCATCTACTACAGTACGTTAAGTGTGTTACAAACACTAACCACTTATAGAAATACCATCTGTCTTTGTAAAACTTATGTTACAATTAAATATATAAATGAAAACTATAAACATAAGGTGAGACAAACTGAAATCTGTACGCAGACCTACGGGTCTACAGTAGCACTGCTCTTAATAACACTATCCGCCTACACTAACAACATCTGATTTTGTAAAACGTACCTAATACAATTAAATATATAATAATGATATGAATTAGAGATAAAAGTAGTAGATTTAATGTAAATTTTACATATAAAGGGAAACTTTAGTTGTGATAAAGATTATAAACTTTTCAGTACTGATAATTGTAAAATGTACAATATACAAATTAGATGAAATATTAATTATAAGTCATTGATTATTACTGAAACGAAAATTATAAAGTTGATGACGTAATTACATGTTCAGAAATTAATCTACATTACCTTCTGGTGGTTCACCTGCAAGATATTTGCATGCTCATCATAGATTATCTCATCTTAGTACCTCTTTCCTATAGCAATACGCCCTATGGTGCTACGTCGTGAAACTATGATGTCATCGCCTTCTGGTGCCACTTGTGGACGACTCTATCCCTCCCTCCCTTCCCCAGAGGGGCAGCCAATTAGCGCACGCGTATAGAGTACCGCACTAATTACTGCCAAATATGGTAAAATCTATGGTTTCATTCTATCATCGGTTTTAATCTAATACTAAAATCGGATGCATTTCTATGAGACGTTGTTCTTACATCATTGATTTGACATTAATTGATGATACACAAAGGGGTCAAAGATATCATGGTTTACATACATTCATGATCTCAGGAAAACACGTAGGTTCAAGAAATCAATTTAACCAAAGGCTTCGTATCTTGTAGTTTATATACATATGCTTCTTAACATTGGCTAAACTGACTACCATTTTATTTAGTTGTGATGAAAAAAAAAAGTCATAAATCTAATTGTAAAATATATTCCATAGCACTTATGTAAATGAAATATTTATTGTTTGGGAGTATAAATACATAGCATCTTGAGAGTGAAGTTTAAAACAATTGCAAACATATCCTACAAACGTACCTCACTCACAAAAAACAAAATGAAATTTGAAAATTACACTTCTCATAAATATTCTAAGTCAATATCAATTTTTGATGATGCTTGTATTTCAGGAAATACTTTTTCCTTTGTAGATTATGCTCACTTTGCTGAATCGGTTATATACTATTGGCTGAAACTGCAATTTCAATTGTAACAAGCTTCTGCGAAAAACGTTCAAGTTAATCTATACCACAGATCTCGGGCCCGGCATAGCCAAGTGGTTAGGGAGCTCAACGAATCCTCGTCCCATCAAACATGCTTGTCCTTTCAGCCGTGGGGGCGTTATAATGTGACGGTCAATCCCACTATTCGTTGGTAAAAGAGTAGCCCAAGAGTTGGCGATGGGTGGTGATGACTAGCTGCCTTCCCTCCAGTCTCACACTGCTAAATTAGGGACGGCTAGCGCAGATAGCCCTCGTGTAGCTTTGCGCGAAATTCAAAACAAACAAACAAACACAGATCTCGTCAAGTTTCCACAGAATGTATTTGCACGTCAGCTTCCAAGATCGTGAGTCATGAACATCCGTTGCAGAATTTGACAGCTGTATCGTAAAATGGGACTACTGTGATTCCCGTTTCTCCGATCATCTCCAGATGAAAACAGCTATTGACGGAGAAATATGGCTGAAAGCAGGTGAATCTTTGCCTGAGCCTTCGGGAACTTCGAATCCTTGTTTATTATGTTGTTAATGGCACCACAGGGTAGTCCAGTTTCATCACAATGAATTTTTGATTGAGAAGTTTCTTTTTATTTTCAGTAACCACAGCTTTCATTTTGTATATAGGCTGTTTCTCCGCATAATTTTGATTTTGGAGATCGTTGCTCTCTTAAGCACTCTGCTGTGTCAGTTTTCCGCTTCCTTGAAGAATACTGAATGCTGTATTTTTCAAAATGTCTTGTACTTTGGCTTTGAGTCGTTTAGCAGTCTTGCTCTATGAATATACTTTTTAGAACGAGCGATCATATACTTACCATAGACTTCAGTCAACTCTGAGGGTGTTTCTATGCTAATGGTCGTGAATTTGTCATTGGCCAGTTACATATATAGATACTAACCCGTCGTCCGTGGCACCTCGGCTAGCATCACTGCATTAGAGTTCTTATCAAGCGCGATTATTCCTCTGTATATTGCTTTCAGAAATAACATATGAGAACAAGAAGCGGATATTCTGATGGAGACTAATATTAGTAAAAACTTTTGTAACATCAATATACATTTTCTGATCAAAAGTGTGAATGTAAATAAAAGGCAAACAAGTAAACAATACAAATACTTACAAATATAAGCGATCTACTTAATAAACAATCAACACATACTTAAATAAAGTCCATTTATTCTATCATAATTTAATTATACCCATAATTTCATTCTGTTCTTTGTTTAGATACCTCCATATATCTAATCTGAAATGTATATTTTTGTCACTAATGCTTACTTATTATTAGTTAATCATATTCATACTCAATCATTAGAAAGATATATAGTGACATCCTAAATGCAATCACAACTTACAAACTGCTTTATTACGAAATCTTAATAAAAAGAGAATTATTTTAAAAGGTATTCTGCGACACAAGTTTTGCACATCTAAAATTTTATATACTCATTTGAGTGCGTTCTGTTTTTTGGATAAAATTCAAAAATAAAGTATTGGACCTTATTTGGCTCCTGTTAGGACCTTCCTAGATCTTCTTCATGTTTATGATGTAACTGTTAACATTGTTAAGCAGCAAAACTTCAACACGTTTTATTAGATTACACTAATTGAAGTCCCCTATTGCTCGCATTAAACACTTTAATATTGCTACAGGTTTATTATTAATGCTATGTTTGCTCTTATCGTATATTATGCTAATGAACTGTAAGAAATGGAACATACATAGTATTCGTAATACGCTCAAATTATATTACTTAATAAAATAATGAACAGATAATTCTTTGTTTGCGTTGAATGTCTCTAAGTTCTGTAATCTTGTGAATTTTTACCAGTTTTTTTATACTATTCAATTTATTATGTTTCATGCGTAAGTGTTTAAAGGTTAAGTTTCAAAGTTTTTGTTCTGGAAAAAAGTAATATTTCATTATGAACATTCAAGTCACAAAATGCAGTCAGTGGAACCTTATATTATATCAGAATAAGAAATATAATAATATTATTGCCACCGTGTTTCTGATACAGAACATATCGCCCCTTTCATTGCTAATTTACAAGCCATGACAAATTGTGGCCATTAAAGTTATTAACTTTTACGTAATAAAAACCGACTTCTAAATTCTTTATGTAATTATAATAACACTAGTTAATCTCTTCGTGAACTAGAAGTTATACATTTATACATATAAAATGAGTTTTACTAAAAGAACTATCTGGTATCAGCTAACTTAAAATTTCAATACAGTTTTGTTTATCAGTACACCATTTTTGAAACACTTATGATTCTACAATAAAAATAACGGTAAATAACCAGCTTTAATTCGACAGTTACATATTCATCTCACGAACTACAGTGTGGACTAGATTCGAACTATCTTAGGCAGGGTTTAAAGCAAAATCAGACTGTTTTTACAATGAAATATATTACTCAGAACCATTTTGTCGTATGTCAAAATATGCTAAAATTAACATTAATTTTATCTCATTGTATCATAAGTTGAAGAGTGGATTACATTAAATGCTTAAATTAGTGCTTAAATCATTTCTTTACCTAGATATTTGAAAGGTAAAAAAATAACTATTTGCTATAGTTTTATTTTCAAATCTAAGTTTGGATATTTTCTTAAGTGATAGTGCACAATTTAATATCTGTTAGTGGTTATATCTATCAGTGTTATTACGCGCTTTATCATAGTACTTAACGGCTTGTCCAATCATACTGGACATATTTATTTTGGCATTATATTTAAATAAACGATGCTATAAAAAGTCATGTTTTAATGCGTTGATTCATCAGTTTTAATCCTATCCGTTTGTCTCTCCTATACACATGCAAAGAATTTTACTTGGTGTTGTAATGTGATGTAAATAACAGAGATGAGTTGAACTGATTTATGTGCACATTTAGCACAACTGAAGGTTATAAGATAAATTACGTTAAAAACAAAGAAACAGCTAAATTAAAAAAGCGGCACCAAACATAGTGAATAATAATCACTATTCACGTGACAAACATAATTTGGCTGAGAACATATTGGCAAAGTAAATAATACAATCCTATGTTAGGTTCTCTCTTCCTGATCAGATCATTTTGTTGTAATTTTCACTTGTCTCGAGTGCAGGGTTGTTTGTCCACTTTGAAGTGCTTCATCTTTCGAAGCCTCAGAGAAAGTAGAGCAACAGCTGTTGATGATACTATTATTAAAGAAAATGGTTTCTTAGATTCGTAGTGAGAACTTCAAACTAAGAGCAAATGTAATTCAAATACCTTTAGAATTGTTCGTGATTATTCACACTATTCGCTACTATTTTCAATATCTCTTTATTGAACAATATATGAATTGTTTTTATAAAAAACACAGTAATAGCACTTTTTGTACTATTACTTTAATCCTTTTATTGGTTTAAAGTTATTGCCATTTTTTTTTATTAAAGATATGATATGATGTGTGGTGAGTTTTTAGTTAATTCTATAAAACTTTTCACCATCATGAAAAAATAAGCAACTATTATTTTATATTATACTAACATTTGTTTAGGATTTCACTTGGTTAGTAGAAAGAAATGCAGCGAAAAATCTCTCTTATAATCTAGTTTATTTATGATAACAATAGTTGGTACAGTTCATGTTTTTCGCCAGAGTTTATAATCTAATCTATTATACCATGTATACGAATTAAAAGTTCACATGTTAAGTACAGTTAAAAAATAGTGTAATTTCCGCTTCGTTTACATTGCTATATCACCTCAGATTTTATAAGACGTTAAAATTATCGTCGTATCTTACAACAAAACTAAAATCTTAAGGGCAATGTATTGAAACCGCAGGAAGTCATGTGCGCACTCATATTAAATAAAGGAAATTTGTGGAATGCAGGTTAAAAATGCTTTCTTTGAAATATAAGTTTTCAAAATATATAAATCCTAAAACAGTCAAGAGGAAATATATTTTTGTTTAAAATTTTACCTTATTGTAACTGTTTTGGGTAGAATATTTAGGTAAACAAAAGGTCATATATATATATATATATATATATATATATATATTTTTTTTTAGTGTCGAGGTAGGTTGGCGGTCTCGGTACCGTCGACGTCG
>NW_013667844.1:191109-196495 GCF_000517525.1 Limulus polyphemus | reverse complement strand
TAGTAGTATTACGGTTGGTAAGTAATAGTTAAGAAAGTAAACGATATATATATATATATATATATATATATATATATATATTTCTATGTATGGGCCAGGTGGTTAGGGCGCTCGACTCGCAGTCTGCGGGTCGCGCGTTCGAATCCCCGTCACACCAAACATGCTCGCTCTTTCAGCCGTGAGGGTATTATAATATGACGGTCAATCCCACTATTCATTGTTAAAAGAGTAGCCCAAAAGTTGGAGGTGGGTGGTAATGACTAGCTGCCTTCCCTCTTGTCTTACGCTGCTAAATTAGGGACGGCTAACGCAGATAGCCCTCGTGTAGCTTTGTGCGAAATTTAAAACAAACAAACAATTTATATGTATAGTAGAAAATATACAAGAGAATTTCGATTAGTCTGAAGAAAAATATCTAGCTTACTAGTCTTTGCAGTTTCTTTTCAGTTTCCTTAAATTTCCATATAAAATTTATCAATGTGTCGTGATTAAATCATGTGCAATTTTTATTTTCTTTTGATCATTTACATTTATATCAAGACATCTGGTAATGATGATTCACACTTTGCGATAGAACAAAATTTTTAACGAGTTGCATTAACACAATTATTCGTATAGAAGGCAGACTAGGTATATTTTGCTTTTGTATAATAAGATAATGCATTCAATACTTACTAGTATCGAGTAAGATCCTCAATGTCAACCAGCATTGAATCTTGTTCCATGTGGAGATCATCTCTTTCCAGGAGTAATTCGACCAATTCTTCATTTAAATCTGTAAACAACAACAACAGCAACAAAAAAACTGTAAAGTATCAGTAGCAAATGCTGTTGAAAAAATCACTGGTAAATTTCGCGGACAAATAAAGCACCATTAAAACTTATAACAGGGTAATTGGAAGTTGTAGCTCCCCTATTCCTTTTGGATCTCTAGAACATCGTAGGCCTTGAAAGAATACATTAAAACACTATGCACATGATGTTTTATATACGAAGGTTAACATTTACTTCAGAACTGAGGGATCTAAGTCCAACTAAAACTATGAAGACTGCAATGACCAAATATTTTGCTTTATAAATACGGGTTTAAAGTAAAAGTAATTTCATTAAAATCGACTTCGACGTAATTACAGTGCTCGTAGCATATTGAACAAAAACTTGTAAAATACTTTTGAATACGGAGAAGCATAAACAGGGCTTAAAAACTGAACAAGAAAGAAACAATTCTGTAAGTAAAAAAGAGAAAAACATCATAGCAAACCAAATATTAATTCTAAAGTTTTATGAAATGCAATTATTATTTCTAATCATTTGCTATTTTCGTTTGTTTTGTAGTTAAGCACAAAGCTACACAACAGATTATCTTTGCTGTGCTTACAGCATGTATTGAAACAAGATTTTTAGTGTTATAAGTCATCAGATCTATCACTGAACTACTGGAGGTCTTAATCATATATACAACTAAAAGATCTACAAATATAACTCCATACAAAACAATCTTAAACTACTTTAAAAGCAAAAACCATCTTACCTTAAGAGTGATAATACTTAAAAAAAAATACATAAGAATATTAAAATACTTCTAATTTACCACTCTCTTTTTTACAAATAATTTATATATATCTTAATGATAAACGAATCTGAATGCTAGGTCTAATTGAAGAGAAAAACAGCCCAAAATCCTCTTAACACACACATACACAAAAAATAGTACGAAATAATGGCTTAAAATATAGTCCAGTAACATTCTTTCTTATAAATGTCTAAAGCTTTACTGAGTTTAAATCATTCGAATTGGTAACGCAATGATATTCGATATTGATCTCAAAAGTTTTCAAGTGGTTTTGATATAAGGTTTTTATTCAATGTTCTATAATGAATCCTCATTTTAAAACCTTAAGAAATACAGTCTTAGCCAAAATGTTTACATATTTTGTTACAAATAACATCATTGTTAGTATGATGGAATACAAATACACTTAGTGCTGTCAAACTGAGAAATGTATGTCATATTAAATCTCTACATATGTAATTTGTATAATGACACGGGTTCTACGGACATCATGAACGATTTATTAGAATGGCACACAATTTTATCAGACACCTGTAGAAAGATGTGTAATTCAGCATTTCACCTGTCACAACAAAATCTTACCAAAAAATACATAATGACAAAATATAACATCAAATTATTATAAATATGGTATGTAACCTTAAAGTATTTAATATTAAACTGTAAGTACTTCGTTGGTCCTCTAATAACCTCCGCAAGGCGACATGACATGCTGTCGATGAGGTTATTGATGTAATTAACCGTCATTTCATCTCAACCTTTCACTAAAAGGCACTTCAACTGAGATATAGTAGCTGATTTAGACTCGTGGTTAGTAATTTTTCGGCTCAGTTCTGTCCAGCAATTATCAATGGGATTACAATCTGAAGATTTTGCTGGCAATCTTGTAAAGTCCTCCTGGTCGAGATAATCCTATACAATGCGTGCACTGTGGGCAGTGGCATTGTCATCCTGGAGCACAAAGTCATTGCCAAACCTTGTCCTAGCATATGGCAGAAATGTCATCTCCATGTGATGTCTGTATTAGACGCCATTGATGTTTCCCTGGAGGATATGAAGAGTAGTTTTTTCCAACATGATAAATTAGCTGTCCAAACATGTACTGCACCGCCTCCTGTGTATTCTCTGTGGGAAAGACAGACTTCTCTCATCTGTTCTACAGGCAAATGAATCCTACCATCAGCTTTAACAAGCCGGAAACAGGACTCATCTGAAAAAATAACATGCAAGTTGGCACGCTGTCTTGCCCAAGTAACATTGTGACGGCAGTGAATTCTGGTTAATATCAGTTTGTAGATAGCCCTTCTTGTAAAATAACCTTAGTTGGTTAGTCTCCTATTCACTGTTTTTCTGGATACCCTGAAATGAATGTATTAATGCCATTCCTGTCGTAAGGTGTGGCAATACTTTTGTTTACCTTGACGTGTTAACCTGATCAGAATACGGCCATCTCAGGCAGTAGATTTTCCTGCGGTTATCAGTAGACTTTTCTGGAACAACGTTTCCTGTGGTCCAATTTCGTTGTAGGATTCTGAATAATGTGCACTGGGGTACTCTACTGTTCTGGCAATGTCCGTTTATTTCATACCATTTCTGGACAGTCGAAGAATTTGACGCCCTATAACTTCTGGCACGTGACGAGGCATGACTCTATACCAAGATAAATTGTCGGAATAAAGCTTTGATCTGTTTCGAAAAAGTTTATATCAAAAGCACAATCCTTTTGTACAAAACAGGTGTGTATGTGTGTTTTGACAAACAAATGCTCAAAATAATTTATACATACCAGAATAACAACTCGTACATGTTAGTCCGAGCATACGCTACCTCTGTTACTACTCGGGCATATTATCAATACCTACTCCATGCAAGTAGACAATAACGTTGATATAAAAAAAGTATGCAATCATTTTGGCCTAGACTGTACAAGACATTAGCTTCAACTCAACTATCAAAGTTGATATCAATTCCTATAGCCCAGCTGGTCAACTTCGTAATTTACTAGATAGCTTTAGAAAATAGTAACACAAATATAGCTAGAAACTGACATCGGATGTAACAAGTAATCTGCATCCAGTTTAATTAAATGACCTGTATTGACTGATGCCTATTGGATAATGATATATACTAACAAACTGGTCACATTTTCACTCTTATTTTTGATAGGTAATATCTTGTGAAAGTAAAAATATAACAAAATCTAAATATATAATAACTACATCACCTCCCTCAGATTTTTTCTAAAGTCACATATGCAAATAAAGGCTGTGTCGAACTCACTTTTTAAACTTTTTAACCGACCATTACTGACCCGGCATGGCCAGGTGGTTAGAGCGCTCGAATCCCCTTCACACCAAACATGCTCACCCTTTCAGCCGTGGGGGCGTTATAAAGTTACAATCAATCCTACTATTCGTTGATAAACGAGTAGCCCGAGAGTTGACGGTAGGTGGTGATGATTAGCTGCCAGTGTACTTAGAGTTTCAATGGAATCCAGAAATAAGTCTTGTAACTGACACCAGAAAAACTTCAAACTTCATCATATTTAACAAATAAAATAATTTCGTACCGACCTAATATCATATTACTGGCTCCACGTGATAGGTAAGTTAGAACATTACTGGCTCCACCTGATAGTTACGTTAGAACATTACATTACATACGTACCAGTGAACCCAAACCTATAAACAGAAGAGGAAAAGCGCCTGTTTATCGAAAATGTATATATCCTTATTGACAACTCATTTACGATCAAATGAAAAACTACTGAAATAGTCATAATATCAAATCAAGTGCATGAGCATTAGGGTTTTTAAGCACAAAGCTAGATAATGGGCTGTCTGTGCTTTGCCCACCATGGGTATCGAAACGCGGTTTTTAGCGTTATAAGCCTTCAGACTTACCACTAAGCCACCGGAGGACCATAAACAGTATAGCGGCTGTTACATTGTCCTACCACACTGTTTGTGGTAATATCATTTTTATACACACCTCTTCTGTTAACTGTGTTTGAAACGAACAAGCACACTCTGAATATGAGAAAATCACTTTCTGCTATTTAGTTTCCAAGTATGGTACCATAGCGCTCAAAATGATTGTTCTATTAGCTTCGTTTACTTAATTAAAAATAAGCAAAATATACCCGTAAGAACTGGTGAACTTACTTTCAATTTGTGCGTAAATGCCATTGACGATAACATGTAGCTGACCTAGATTCATATCTGATAAAGAGTACCTGCTAATCCTATATCGTCGATCGTCTAGAGGAAATCCAACCTAAATCAGTCAAAATTCACACAGTTGTAAAACATCTACCACTCTGTATATATATATATAAGCAAACAGTTATCTCACTACAGGTATTAATAACACGATACGTTCATTACAACGGGATAGAATCACCATAATTATTGTACAATATTCATATTGTAAAGAAAACATAAGAAACCCAAGTTAAAAGTTTTAAATTATCCAAAGGGTGAAATCTTCACTTGACATACCTCATAATCAGAAATTACACTAAGAGTAACGATATACTGGGAATAGTTACACTCAGAGTAACGTTATACTGGGAATAGTTACACTCAGAGTAACGTTATACTGGGAATAGTTACACTCAGAGTAACGTTATACTGGGAATAGTTACACTCAGAGTAACGTTATATTGAGAGTTGTTACAGACAAAGTAACGATATATTGGGAGTAGTTACACTCAGAGTAACGTTATATTGAGAGTTGTTACAGACAAAGTAACGATATATTGGGAGTAGTTACACTCAGAGTAACGTTATATTGAGAGTTGTTACAGACAAA
>NW_013667844.1:182580-190194 GCF_000517525.1 Limulus polyphemus | reverse complement strand
AGTAGTTACACTCAGAGTAACGTTATTAATATATCGTTACTTTGTCTGTAACAACTCTCAAGGAGAGTAGTTACACACAGAGTAACAATATATTGAGAGTAGTTACACACAGAGTAACAATATATTGAGAGTAGTTACACTCAGAGTAACGTTATATTGAGAGTTGTTACAGACAAAGTAACGATATATTGAGAGTAGTTACACACAGAGTAACAATATATTGAGAGTAGTTACACTCAGAGTAACGTTATATTGAGAGTTGTTACAGACAAAGTAACAATATATTGAGAGTAGTTACACACAGAGTAACAATATATTGAGAGTTGTTACCGACAGAGTAACGATATGCAGGGGATAGTTACACTAAGAGTGACAATATATTGGGGATAGTTACACTCAGAGTAACAATATATTGGAAGTAGTTACACACAAAGTAACGATATTTAGGGAATAGTTACGATATATTAGGGATAAGTAAAAGATAATTATTACAACTAAACTCAAAGGTTAAAGTTATACGTTAGGCTCATACAGCCGGCTTGGTTTTCAAGCTGCATAATAGATAAATGGTAATATATATATATAAAATAATCTAAATCATTAAATTACACAAAGAGTAAGTTGAAGTGTATTCCTTCTTACTTGAATTTATTTACCTATGGTATTGAAATATTTGCTTTTTTCATGATATTTAATAATTTGCTATGAAACTCTTACAATTTCTCGGATGGGGCACATTTTCGATCTTTGTCTTTCCACTTCAATTTGCATTCTGGCCATTTTCTTTGCTTGAGCTAGGGCCAGTCTGGCTTCTGCTTCTAGACGTGCATGTTTTATCATGAAGTCTTCATTCGTCTCTTCTTCCTTTTTTGATTCTTTAAATTTATCATGAGTAGAGATTAAGCAACAACTTTTTGGCCGGGTAAACGAAAAAGAGGGTTTTTGTTTTTCGTATCGACCACCTGTTTTTCTTTGAAATATTGATCAAAGAATTTTTCTGTCTTATTCTGGATAATGCATGAAAAAAAAAATAACAATTGACGATAGAGAATACACACACACACACACAAAGAAAACAATTCCAAGAAATAATATAACTAACCAATCGTTCAACAATTTTCTGAAATTAGTACTTGTTATTTCTATTGTAATGTTTGTACAATTCACTTTGACAGTTATCTGTTCAGAGCATTTCTTGTACACGTATAAACTAGATATCCTCTCCCTTTACTTACACCATTGCTCATTTAGACTTTTAGTTGTACAATAAATTTAGTAAAAAACATTAACTTTGTTCGTGAAAATTATTTGCAACATATAATAACTAATACTAACTTTGTTCACAGAAGGAAGGTCTTTTCTGTCGTCACTTTGTCTTTGTTCATTGTGGTTCTTTAAATTGCCATAATCGCTATCGTGGTGACTTCCTTGGTCTTCCCGATCACTAACCATCTCGTGCATAAAACATATTTGCAGGTTCATGCTACGTTGAAGTCTTGTGGTAAGGTTGGACTTTTCCGTCTTCAATTTCTCATCGTAATAATGTTTCTCACACTCAGACTCCATGGCTAGTCTGAGGCGGATTTCTTCCCGTTCTGGGAGGCGCTACGTAAATCGTTCACTGTTAATCAAACTCTTTACTGATATAATCCTAATCTGATCATGATCATGACATTACGTTATACTGCAGTTCATGGAAATATCATAATTTGCCTATACGCTGTATTAGGGACACTGAATCAATTGGAGAAATGATCAAAGTTCAACAACGAATTAACCCTTTTTATTTCAATTTAAAAAGGATCATATATAAAGTCACAAAACAGATACTTTCAAAGTAATGTTTGCTGTATCACATATAAAACGGCCTACATCACCCACTAGTCTCCAATAAAGAATATACTTTTTCTGAAGCAAATTCAGTCTAGTGGAAAACCTTTTGTTATAAAATCAATCAAAATAGTAAAAGGGTGTAAGCGCTTGTTTGTATCTATATTGAACAAGTTGCATTATTCCAACAAGTTTATTTTATTGATTCTGAAAAATAATATAGTTTCAGTGTCGATATTGTAATATAATCTGTTGCAAAGCAGATTCTGAATCCGTTCGTTAATATTTACACTTCAGCATAAATACAAAATGTGTATTTTCACTGGCAGTCTTGGGCAGAGATAATTTGTTGTTATAACTGTCATTTTCAAAAAAGGACCCAAAGCACCACTTTCAAGTAACTTTCGTCCCATAAGCTTACTTAACTGTATTGATAAACTTCTGGAAAACATTATCCGCACAAGGCTGATATAGTATTATGAATACAATGATCCTATTTAAAAAAAAAAAGAACACGGCTGTAAACATAGACTAAACCTCAAATCACTTTAATTAAGCCAAAAAAGTTTCCATGGCTTCAACTGTGATCATGCCATAGTCACTGTTTCTTTTTTTTTAATGTTAAAAAAAAAATTGAGTCTGTCTAGTATGACGGAAATAACTCAAGCTGAAAACTTACAACATTCCATCCATGTTTATACGATGGGGATCAAGTTTACCTACTGATCACACAGACTTTGACAACATTCTATCAACACCACCTCATTTAACGCCGGGTTCCACGAGGACCAGTACAAAGCCGTTTACGTTACGTATGTAAAGTTTCCTTTCCTACCGCTAACTCGCGCATCTCAATATACTGATGACATAGCGGCATGGAGCAACCCCAGGCTAACGAAAGTCAAACTAAAGCTGTATGACACACCTATCGCTTTCACTAACAAAATCAGGTTTCTCGGTATTACTTTCAATAATAAGTCCACCTGGAATCCACACTTCAGTAAAATCCTACAAAACATGCGCGTGAGATTTAAGTATTTCCGACGTATAGGGCATCACATTTACGGATGTAAAACTTCCACTATGTTACTTATATATATATAACCTTTTTTTATATATATTAGCCTACTAATGTAATACGGCTGTATGAAACAAGTTTGATAACACCTTCCATAAACTAAAAACACTTCCAATCTACGTATCACGTATAGCACATCAGCTTCCAACTTGAACTCCCACATGCTACATAGATAGTTTTGATTATCTCTACAGATAAGGTTGCTTAGATTCATAAAATTACTGTTATGAAAGATACAGTGAAGGAGACCACTGTACGTGAAACAAATTAGAGGTAAATGTTCTATCTAACTGCTTAGATACCGACAGAAGCAATGTTGCTATAGTCTATGTGGTCTAAACCAAGATAATCATTACAGACATGCTCAGTATCTAAGTCACTCCCGAATCTATTATTACGACAGCAGAAGTCGCGTGACGCTGGGAGCATGCGCGCTGGAGTTTCTAGAATTATCGGGAAACCCCGCGAATGTACTAGTGTTTGATAGACGCCCTCTTTTTGAGTACATAAGCCTGGCAAAAAAAAGCCAGTGATATAGGCAGATAGATCGAAGAGATAGATTGAAAAGAGATATAGATAATTGAGTCAAGCGAACAGTAGGCACCGTAAGTAACGTGTGTCAATCGCTGTGATTTATAGCTTATGTTATAAAGGTTGTTAAGTTTAAAGTTACTGTGGAGATTCTGTGTATTGCTAAAAGTTGCATCGAGAAAGAATAAACTAGTTTTAATTAAGAAAGGACTTGTATCGCTGAAGTTCCTCGGAAAGAATTTATACCGGAAATTAACAAACGAGTAGATACGTAACACTATCTTATTCATTCTCAGCGAAAACATTTTGGTACTTAACAATTTACAATAACATTTATTAAAATAAACATCGGTAAAAGTTCGAAGAATCTACACAGATAATTTATTGTGTATCACTGTCTTCACCTTCTTCATCACTCGGATCTGTAACTTAAATCGCACTGCGTTAATTTCGTTGGGTTGTAATCGCCTCATACTCTTTTTAGGTCGTTCATTAGTTCTTTATGTGGTTCATAGTAAATAACAGTGCAAAGTGACTTGAGTTCTTTGACATAATCGATACTAAGTCTGTAAGAATAATTACAGATTGTATGCAACTGCATACAAGATACTAAAATGATCAAGAACAAAATTAAAATATTATCTAATTTTGTTTAAATATATCAAATTATCTGTTAGTTTTAGAAATAAAATACTTAAATGCATATACATTTTTTGATATTTCAGGAGGGTTCGTTGTTTTCATATTACAATAAAGAAGGTGAAATAAATAAATTAATATTTTATTGATATTTATATTTTAAGTATTTTTATAATATAGTTCTAGTAATGTGCCATATCACATACGAGATCGGAAGGCATAAATTAAGAAACTTGCTAAATAATTCATTTTGTGGAGGAGTAGGAAAATATTTCTTTGATCTTTTTATCGAGTTACAGGTACAAAAAGAAAGAAACTATCGTTATCATTCCATGAAAACTACATGGTTAGGTTGTAAACAGTTATTACCCTTTATTTCCAAAATATTATCAGCTTTTCAAGTTGATTTAAAGTCACAAATGCCACTAACGTTTAACAAAAGCGAACGTAATAACATATTTTGCATTGTTTAAATAAACAGTGCATTAAAGAAATACATATTTTGTTTGGGAGGTTAGAATGGACTTATTTTAAAATGAAACTGATATTAAGGGTAAGAATAATAACATTATATTTAAATAATATTAAGTTGTTTATAAAATTATAGTTCATAAAATTAACAAATTTTCACTTATTAACCTAGGAAAACTTTATTGATATAAAACAAAACTTACCTGTGAATACCAGTTTGTTTCTTTGGCAGAGAGAGCTAAATCACCTTCTATTGCAAGCCGATTACTTACAGGCATGGCTGTTTCGATGTTATAAACATCAAAATTATCAAAAGATTCTTTTGAGAGTGAGGGTTTCTCCTTGTTCGACGTTGTTGTTGTAATATCGTATTCAGAAAAACATGGTTTAAAAATATCTTCAGTCATATTTTTATGAACAATTCTGTTAGTTATGATATTGTTATTTAAAGTATTTTCTGAAAAGACGTTTACGTCATCGATGGTCCATCGATAAAGACATGTTTCTATGCAGTCTACAGATTTGTCCTGTTGAAGAAACGATGCCACGAGATAGCTAGGGTTCTGTTGGTGCACGACTTGAATGGTAGTCGAGTTTACTGTGGAATGTTTATTGCTTGTCTGGGAGTTTCCATGCTTGTCCTCAGCTAGCGTTATATCACTCGTTAAATCAGAATATTTCGTCTCCGCGGTCAGTGACGTATTTGTTGGCGTTCATCAAGATTATCTCGCGAAGATTCCAAACATTTTGCGGCGGAGATACCAGCACATGACTCGTCAACCTCTTGGAGGCTGATTGAACCGAACTGAACAGTTTGCTTACTTTGAACAGAGGTCTCAGAGGAGAATGACCCCATAGCACTGTCAATAGAAGACTTGTCTGATATTTCTGAAAAGTGATTTTTCTTTCCCATTAGAGTGAAGAAAATAATGTGGATTGTTGAAACATCTCTGTCTTTTTGGTCAATCAATTTGTGTCTGGACATCTCACATCGACCTGGATATCTCTTCATACCAGAATTTCTCTTGGAGCTTATTTCAACCAGTTCTTTGGTCATCGGAAAATCCTTAGCCTTTAATAATATTACTGTTTCTTGACAGTTCTTAATCGTAAACTGTTCATTTTCAGTAAGCCTTATTGCGTTTTCTTTCTCAGCATATTCTTCATTATAAAGACAAATGTTAATGACACTTGTCTCATGTATATCTTTGCTGTCCTTAATCAGGCTCTCTTCTAATTTGGTGTTCTCTTTCTGGTTTATTACAACAAACTTTTTCTTTACAGAGGGAAATAACCCACTGCCTTTGTAACTAGAGATTTTTTCTTTAGCACTTGATAAGTATATCTGATTTCCATGATATTCCATTTCCATAGATTTATTTTTTCTATCATTTGTGGTCAGTTGTTCCATTTCAAAGAATATGACATGTTTACCTTTTGCGTTTTGCGCAGCTTGTTCAAAAAGGATGCTTGGAGTTTTATTGATATTGCTATTATAATTAGCAATGCTGATAAAAACGTTGTTAAGTACGTATCTGTTAACAAAATCTATCAATTTTAGGGATACTGGATCAAACAAAGTATCAGACAATAGACTTTTATGTAAAGCTAACCTTTTGTTGGTACGTCTTTTGTTATTCTCAGAATCGTTAATAAAATATTTTGCACCTGTTTTTCCAAATTGGACATTGGTTTCCTTATTTGTCCCTGTAAGAAGGAGCTTGTTTTCCGTATATTCTAAATCTGAAAGGATTTCATTTTCCGTGTTTCCATTTTCCGACAGATTTTCGAAAGGTGCTAAAGACATTGCTTCCTCACTGCCATCTTCTAGTAGAGATATTGATCTGGATTGACAAGGTAAAGAACGAATTCCATTCATAACATGATGGGCACTCCAATTTTGCTGCTTCCTGTAATGAAGAACATTATACAACTGTTATCACCCAAGCGACACCTATTAAAAGGTCTTATTCTAAGATTGAATTTTATTTTCTATCTCATTCTTATTAACGTGATATGCCAAACCACAGTAGCTGACAAACATTCTGTACCACCTAACAAATGTTCACATTTTTTATGTTTTTGGTACCTCACAGAATCAGTTATTTGCGAACACATTATAAATTATACTTAAATGTTAACCTGCGATCAGAGCAGGATATGTACTTAAAGATTGAGTCTAAAAATCAACATAGCAATCAATATAGTTTATTAAACAAACTTTCTTACGTTTTTACCTAAATGGAATAGAATCAATTGTTTGATCAGTTGAGAAACCCCCCTGTTAACGATATTTTTGGCCGTAATTCCAACATTATCTTACGAGATTCGGCAAGCTTAGAAGATTTAAGTTAGTCATAAACACGTCTATTAAGCTAACAATACAAAACCATCTTTATACTTAAAGTATTGTAATAAACAATAAATCTAAATAAAAAGGAATGAAATTCGATATACTATGTAGTATAACCAATGCTGTTAATGAAGGTAACAATAACTAAATAATATTATACACCTGACACAGGGAACACGGAAACACTAATTACAGACTTCAACTACTGTCGTAGAAGTAAATTTGTTTGGAAAATGTAACCTTAGTATAACATGCCTGTTTTCTTCTTCAATTCTCTCCAGTACGTTTTTAGATCAACGAAAACTCATTAAGCCATTCTGTCTAACGTCAGAAACGAGTGACACATGTGACAATTTGTAAGCCACATGTTACTGTTTAAACTGTGTCGAATTTATAGAAGTAATTTTCCCATAGAGATATTATGTAAGGTTATTGCATGTTGAATTTATTGGCGAAAATAGATTTTAATAATATTTAACGGAAGTTAAATCACGAGTCAAAACGTGGTACACAACAAATAACATCTGACTGCAAGAGAGTACTTTGTTTCAGATGTTATTCTGGTGCTCAATTCTGTCTGTTTCAGGAGTCACATTATTGTTTATTTCTCAGTATGAATACTCACAAAAATATGTTTCTTTAATTTTGCTGTAGGGTATAAGATTATTGTATCGCAAGAAGAAATCTTTAGTAATGCAGAAATATCACGAAA
>NW_013667844.1:175590-181600 GCF_000517525.1 Limulus polyphemus | reverse complement strand
GCGATGACTACGCCACCTTATTTGCTTTGTTAACTGCTACAATTAAATTCTGGCCCGGCATGGCCAGGTGGTTAGGGCGCTCGACTCGCACTCAGAGGGTCGCGGGTTCGAATCCCCGTCATACCAAACATGCTCGCCCTTTCAGCCGTGGGGGCATTATAATGTGACGGTCAATTCCACTATTCGTTGGTAAAAATAGTAGCCCAAGAGTTGGCGGTGGGTGGTGATGACTAGCTGCTTTCCCTCTAGTCTTACACTGCTAAATCAGGGACGGCTAGCGCAGATAGCCCTCGTGTAGCTTTGCGCGAAATTCAAAAACAAACAATTGAATTCCAAACTGAAACAATGAAGTATCATAATAAGTATACACAAGTCTCACTTCCTCATTCAAAGAGGCACTTCGATACCAACTCAAAACTGGGAACACATGTGCCCCGGTTTTGCTAACTATGTAGAAATATCTCTATTATGGGACTATAATGTTAGTTTTACCTGTTACATGTAGCGGTTTAATTTTAATAGCCAGTTTTAAGTTATTGCTTTTCTGATTGTGAAAATGTAGAACTGCAGATAGTGTTTGTTTGTTTTTGAATTTCGCGCAAAGCTACACGCAAGGCAAGGCAGCTAGTCATCACCACCCACCGCTTGGGCTACTCTTTTACCAACGAATAGTGGGATTGACCGTCACATTATAACGCCCCCACGATTGAA
Organism: Limulus polyphemus; assembly: GCF_000517525.1. NCBI lineage: Eukaryota > Metazoa > Arthropoda > Merostomata > Xiphosura > Limulidae > Limulus > Limulus polyphemus. Next base: position 180,889 of record NW_013667844.1, on the reverse strand, counting down.
AGGGCGAGTATGTTTGGTGTGAAGGAGGATTCGAGCGCCCTAACCACCTGGCCATGCCGGGCCTGCAGATAGTGAATTCTAATTTTAGAAGTAAATATTTTGTTTTATTTGTGTGTTTGTTGTTAAACACAAAGCTACACATTGGGCTGTCAGTGCTGTGCTCAACTCGAGTATAAACCTAGGTTTTTAGCGTTATAAGCCCTCAGACTTACCACTGAGCCACTGGGGACAGTATGATGAATTGTGGGCTTGAATACGCTTATCTTCTTCTAATTTAAAATTTTTCATTTTGATTCATTTTACACGAAAGGCTTGTGAATAGAAGTCTCACATTCTCACTCTGAAATTTAATCTTTTTTAGTTAATTCTTTCAGATATTTGCAGTTTCAATGATATTATTTCGTTAGTTAATAATTTTTTTCTTCAAATGAATTAGACAAATGTCAGCATCTTCAGTTGCTTTCCGATATATAAATTATAAAACATAATGATTAGAAAGTTCAAAGCTTCAAGTTAAAATCAGAAATAAGTTATGCTTTTTGGAGCATTTTATAAATTTCTTCGGATCATTTCGTTTCAGTATTTGCAGCCGAAGGTGACTGAACCAATCAATACCTTAGAATATTTTTAGAATAAGGAATGTGCTCAAATTATCCATATTGAAAACATTAACAAAAGAAAATTATTATGTTAAACATTCGGAAATCTCTTAGATACTCAGACAATATTTAAATTACTTTTATTGTTATTTTCCTTAACATACGGGTTTGGATACCAGTGGTGGGTACTAAAAATGTCCCCCCAGTGGCACAGCTGTACGACTGCGATACCCGTGATGGGTAGAGCACAGATAGCCCATTGCGTAGCTTTGTGCTTAACTACAAACAAACAAACCTTAACATACACTATATTGTTATATACTATAAAAAATGGCATTAACAGCTCGATTGTTTATTACCAAAACCTAACTTTATTTAAGGAATTATTACTTGTGATATTGTTGCTTAAACGCAAAGTCATCTTTAATCATGTATAGATAATCCATTTACAACTGTAAGATTAGTGTACGTAGCAAAACATTTGCTATTTAGATGCAAGTTCCCGAAGATTCTTGCGAAGGATATGTTGCAAAACAGGAATATAATGAAAACTAACACACTTTAAATATTTTTTTTTGCAACGATATTCTAAAATATCACTGTGGTATTTTTACACAGTTAAATTTATAACAATGTCTCAAGCGCTTGATTGAGGAGTTTATCTGTTTTATTTGTTCAATAATTATTTCGGGTTCCAACACAATTATGAATTTATGTGTTATGTATGTAATACAGTACAATAAAACTGCCAGTTTTACACTGAATGTGCAAAAATTTGGAGTCGATAAGAGACTCGAACTAAGTGTAATTTTAACCCACCTAAGCTTACAATTCTTAGATTTGTAAATTAATAGTAATACTTTTCTTGAAGTAAAAAAGCTACTCTGATTACAATACATAACAAAATGAGAGTGTCATGTGTGAAAATATGTAACATTAAGACACTGTTCAACATACGTTGAAGTTTCTTGTTGTATCGCAGATAGCCTGTTATGATATTCCACACTGAAAACAAGATATCACAATAAAAGTTTTGTTAAATCTTTTAAAAATCATTTTCTGTTAAAACGACCAAAAGCGGATTTCGATTTCAAATAAAACTTGATTGTCTATGTAAAAATCTTCCATTCCCTCAAATATTAATCTCTATACAACTTTACTTGTTAAAATAAGAGCTGAAATGTAATTTTTTCAGAAATTTTTTTCGCGGTTTCCCTGAATTTAGATTGAATATTTGTAGTTCTAAGAAATCTCGCTACTAAACTAGAATTGTATTTTTTCAGATATCCAGTTATAAACAATTATGGCTTAAACAATTATGTTTTGCCAATACACACATTTTATGGTATCTGCATAACATGAAGATTTTTGTTAGACTTATATATAGCATTTAATGTTTAAGGACATATAGTTATCTGCAATTTAATATAAGGCAGAGACGCCTAACACTTAGAGCAAAAGGGAAATGTGTGTACATACAATTTTAATGACAACAATTTTAAACTGACTTAGCTTTTCTTTGTCTCTCCCCACTTTACAACAAAGATAGGCAGTCATGATATAGCGTATACACAATTAAAAGAAATCCTGATATAACTTTCTAAACAGCAGTATCTTTAATTAAGTATGATAGTACTTAACAGGATGAATCGTTTTGAAACAAAAATAAGTGACTTTTCCATACAAGCATACAGAAAAAATGACGAACTTTATCGCTCTAATTCTTTCACAGAACTCTTCCGTTTGTGGTCAGAATGACTCATTTCTTTTATCGAAAAAGATACTACTATATCTTATAAAAAGGACGATGCACTACTTTGGGCATATAATTAGATTTGAGGGTAGGTTGTTAGAGCTTCTGATGAGTAATAAAATAAAATCGGGTAAACATGCGCCCCATGCTTGGTATTGATGGCGCACAAATATATAGCTAATAAATAGGAAACAAACAAGTGTAAGAACTACAATTTAAATTTTGTAAAGACAAGTAGTAACATAGAAAGTTTTAATGCTACAAAAAGTATTGAAACAAAATACTACAAAAACTGAGTTACTTAAATTTATAAAAAAATCTCTACTCTGGCAAATCACTATAATTATGTTAGTCTGAGCCAAAGTAGAGATACATTTTTCTTTAATTTTAATTAATTCAGTTTTTATAGTTTTGACTTTCAATATTTTCGAAGCATTAATACTTTCTATATTACTATAGCTAACTAGGTTACGTATATATCTATTCATACTTGTCTTTATAAAAGTATTATTTTTTATTCTACTTGTATACATATATATATGTATGTGTCTATAACATGAAGTTTAATTTAAAAGTAATATATATGGTGGATATCCAAATGAAGGATTACTTCAACTAATAACAGACATAATTATTATGCAGTCATGGATGAAACACTTTTTATATGCTGATACATATTTAACTATATATACTCACTTTAATACCACCTTCTATCCGTAAATTCTGATTATGAAATTAATTTTTTTCGTAAAAAATAAAAAATAACCTAGTTCGCACTTTAATCATATAATTTTTAACAATTTGGTTGTGAAGATTATTTTATGTCTCTCCATAAAACTGAAAAATAGCCATATAAATGTTTATTTTGATATAAAACGAACAAATGCTCATTGATAAACATCTTCAATATATGGACTAAAAAGAAAAAAACGGGTTTATATAATGCATTGCTCTTCTTATGTTAGTGGAATAGAAGCATCGAAATTAACAAAAACAGATAAGTTTTTATTTATTTAAATCTACACTATAGTAAATATGACATCGATGAGTAGATGAAACAATACCAAATGTGGTGAAAAATAAAACAACTTACTCTTCAAGCAAGCATTCTTCTTGTAGATTGGAAGTTTGTGGGTTTAGATCCTTGATGTTCTCCTGAGGATAAAACAACATTCGTAATGAGGGCTAGAGATACAAGAAATATAGTACTTTTATTTGAAAGCTTAAAATTTTTGAAAAGGAATATTAAAGAAAAGAAGCTTGTAAGATAAGATATATATTTCAATTACCGGTTTTTGGCTGCATATTTGAAACACATCTAACACATGTCATGGCAAACTATTACACTTTAACTTGATTTCTGTAAACAGATCTAGAAATACTCTCTCATACTACAAAGGCAAAAAACAAAACAAAAAAACTTATGGTTCAAATATAAGTGGCGTGCGTATATCCATTCGATTTTCTTACTCATCAGAATCTCTACGAGCCTACCCCCAAGTTGAAATTATTTTAGGCAGGGTTAGAATAAATTAATTTATGAGACCTTGGACGTGTTCAAATAAGGTTTGATCTCCTGAGTCCCAAATTGTAATTAGATCTCAAATTGGTAGAGACTACAGAGCTATGAGCTAAAAGTTTGTACTTGAAAAAAAACAAAAAACTCAGAGCAGTACTATGAGCCGCTCATCCGCGGCTAATAACAAGTAGAAAAGTTTATATATTTGTGCTACAATTTACGTATTTACTGATTTCTACCAAACTTTACTTGCATTATTTCTAAAGGGTGGGCAACATATAAGCGCTTGGTATTGCTGGCGCACAAAAATATAGGTAATAAAAATGGAAACAAAGGTATCATAGATTAATTTACTCTAATCCTGCCTAAAAGCATTTCAAGTGACGCGGCTATTGATGATTCCCTCTTATTTTCATTCAGAATGTTGTCTTGATACCGTTCTTATTTACTCTTTTTCAACTTTATGAGTGAATTTGTATAACAAATTGGTTAAACGTTAAGGAAAGAGAAGTTTTAAACTCTGATCTATTAGTTCTTTATTAGCCTTCAAAACATACCTACATTCTGTTTTTTTTTCTATCAACCTAACTGAACTCGATAGATATTACTAATTTATTTGGACATTTATTTCGCAGCTATATCTTGGACTCAGTAAAATTCCCGCTTATTAACCTTTACAATAATATTTCGATTATTGTTACCAGTATTCACAACAAAGCCACCTAGAACTATTTTAACTAAGGAGTTGCGAAACGAACGATTGTAAAAAAAGTAATTCAGATATTTAATTTCTGTACAATTTTTAGATAGCTACTGACAATAAGTCAATAATAAAGTTGGTCGGTCTGAGGATAGTTTTATTCAACATATCATTGCAAAATAGGTTTTAAAAATACATTTGGAAAAATGTGATAAATGATGCAAGAACTGAGTATATAAAAGGGCAACGAATTAGGGCACAATAACGCATTGTGAGAAAACATATCAAACAATGCAAAACCTGACTATGGAAAAAGGACAATGAGTTAAGGGACGATAAAGCAATATGTCAGTATAACGCAACATGCTATTATAGTTGGTTTCTGGATAACAAACCATGAACGAGACAAGCGCCAACTCACTCTGCCGTTAAAACTAACGTTTGTTCATTTATTGACCACGACTGATAGGAATCATTGTATCCCGCATGTAAAATATATATATATATTTCACTTTGACTGAAGTTTTGTTTTGAATTTTGTTATAGAAACTCGCAATTGGCTGTAATCGAAATTTTTGACATAAAATTCGTACGCTGTTAAAGTAAGGAGTGACGAAAAAATATGGAACCGTCTCTGGTCTTTTGTTAATTTCCCGTAGAAATTCTTTCCGAAAAACTTCAGCGATACAAGTCCTTTCTTAAATAAAACTAGTTTATTCTTTCACAAT
>NW_013667844.1:171527-174590 GCF_000517525.1 Limulus polyphemus | reverse complement strand
CACTACCGTTCACTTGACTCAATTATCTGTCTCTCTGCAATTCTCTATACCGTCACTTCCTCCCCTCCACTTTAGTTGCCGGGCTTATATATACAAAAATAGAGGGCGTCTGGCAAACACTCGAGTGTTCACGATCCTTCTAGAAACTCATCACGTGTTACCAGATCACGTGACTTCTGCTGTCATAACAAGCTCTTTATCTCTAGATTTGTTTATACTCATAAAAGTTAATCAAAAGAATTGTGCTCAATTGTAGGTAACAACTTTCTGATGAATCTTATCAACATGTTTATACGATTATCTATATGAAATCAGTCACATCGCCATAAATGTAAAAATATTAAATACTCTTCTATTAAAATCGCAAATCATCAATGCCTCATTTTTATGTTTTACCATTTCTATACAACTTTAAATAAACACTCGTTTTAATAAAAGTGATGATAGTGTATTTATAAAAGTTGCGCTTTGTCTTATTTATTACGAAGCAGGCAATACCAACACATGTATTTAGTTGTAAATATGACTAAAAAGAGGTGTTAAGTCATGTGTGGGTAATGATTAGATGATTACACACGCTGTGTTTAAGAAACTTATAACTTTTATTCGTAAATAAATATATATATGTTTCATTAATAATCCTTTAAAACAAAATCAATGATATACATTCGGTATAACGATGAATAATATTAACAGATGTATTACATTTTTATGCTAATTACTATTTACAATGTTTATAAATTATTAGAATATAAATGTTTGTATAACTTTATGTAGTTTTATAACATTTAGTTACAACATTTAACATGTTATTTAACATTATAGTTTTATAACATTTGTGATGTTTTATTTTCATATTACTGATCCAAGGAATATACAGGGTGGGGCAAAAGTTACTATACGTTTGGTACTCTACAGTTGGTATAGCTGGTATCATATGGTTCGTATAAATGAAAATATTATGAAAACGATCAAAACGAATCTAGTTATAGTTTGTTTTAAATAATACATAAAAATTAATAATACATAGATTAATTTATTCTAATCCTACCTAAAATAATTTCAATTTGAGGGTAGGCTGATAGAGATCCTGATGAGTAATAAAATCGAATCGGGAATTCGAGCGCTCCACGCCGGCGCACAAAAATATATCTATTTTAAAGGGAAACACAGTTCTCATAGATTAATTTACTCTAAAAGAATTTCAAGTGCCGCGGCTATTGAGGATTTCCTTTTGGTATATTTTAAATATTCAAGTAGACATATCCATTTTCCTTCCATCTTCATGAAATGTCATAGATTATGTCCCAGTATGATTATGTTTAGGTGCTAATTTATTAAAATGAGAGAGAGACCTATTTCATTATGTTATTATTCATAGTTAATAAAGTAGTAAATTTAATGGTTAAACTCAATATTAAAAACCTGTTTAACACTATTATGTACAAACCATTTTTAAACATATTACTTTTTATACTTTAGGAACTGTGAATCAATTGAAATTAGTTTTTCATGTTCCTATCACACTTGTGTAAACACTTGCTAAGTTATTACTTCAGTATGTTTTACATATCTATGATACACGTTTTTTTCTTACTGTCTAACTGCTGAAGAACTAGGCTAATGTCTCATCTTGTGGTTTTGTATAATTATTCTAACAATATATATTGATTTAGTAATCTATGTAATTAAACGACAATGTGTCAGTCCATGCGTGTATGCGAGCTAGCTCACATGGAAAACCAATAATCCTATTGGCTAATTGTACAATGGTACTTTTACGCTTATACGAGTGCAAAAGTGAACGACATTTAATGTGCATTGTTCTATACGAGTGCAAAGCTACGACGTTTATAACATTAATTTTAATTTAAAGACAATTACTTCATTAATATAAACAAACATGCAAGGAAATACATTAAGTTAATTCTCTACCTTTCCATGGCTCATAAATAACGGAATAGCATTGCATCTCATTATAAATTCCAGCAGCTTCCTATGAATTGAAAATTAGGCCTAAAGTTTTAATATGCTTCGTACGCGACGCACGAGTTTATCCGCTATATAATCTGCAACAATTAGCCTTAATAGTTACTGTCACAACTTCATATATATTCTATGCTCTACAGCTAACACATTGCGCGAAAGAAAATAATTACAGGTTTCAGATTTAGACACATTTTCAGAGATGACAACAGTTGATTTTTATACTTCGTGATACTGTACTTTAAAAAATTTACTATTTTATAGATGTTATACGTTTTCAACTATCTCAATACAGGTGCCTAAAAATCGACAATTATGCCTAAAGTTTAAATACACTTTGTACGCGAAGAACGAGTTTACTCGTTAAGGGAATAAAACATTACACAAGTTACATTGTTGGTGGTAGTGGACCCGACGATGGTTAATACTTTAAAGTAAAAAAAAATAAAAGAGTTGATACCATAATGGAAGAAAAGAGAAAAACAACTGAAATAGCTAAGACAGTTGATATTTACTCTTCTTGATGCCATAATGATAAAAATTCATTATTTCATAACGTCGCTTTATCAAGAGTTTGATAAAAAAAATCCAAAGATCTTTGCTAAAGATGGCGATTATGTAGAAGGACAAAGTGTTTATACAAAAAATGGTGTATACAGATATATATTTAGTTCATAATAATTCCATGTTCTTAGACTTCTTTACTTTAAATCTAAGCAAAACAACTTCATATTCTGCTTAATAGGTTTTTGTTCCATTCATATCTAACTACGTAATACATCAACAGCATTATTTAAAGGAATTCTTATATATGTAGTATTCCACTAATGCTGCATATGAGAAAAACAGTTGTTACGATAGCGGGGGTCACGTGACTAGTAACACGTCATATTCTCGAACGTTCACGTCCCTTCTTGAAGCCTCTAGAGGTTACTAGATGTACGGTATACTTGCATATAAGACCGCCAAGAACTGACGGCAACAAGGTAATTGAACTGCAGACAGAGAGAGACTGACGATTGAGTCGAGCACGTGAGTCTTTCGTTGTGAATTATAGCGTTTGTTATAGCGTGACTG
>NW_013667844.1:167744-170900 GCF_000517525.1 Limulus polyphemus | reverse complement strand
TATTTAAGAAAGTGCTTGTATCGCTAAAGTTTCTTCGGAAAGAATTTTTTACGGAAAATTAACTAACGACCAGAGACATAACACAGTATTTATGCTTTGGCCCATATAGCACAGCACAATCTTCGTATGTCGGAGGTCGAAGATTTAATCCCGTCTATATCCATTTGGTTGTTTTTTTCTAAACAATGCTTCAGTAGTCAGTTTTTATACAAGGCACGAGTTTATTCTCTAGTATAACATTAAAAGTACTAGAGACATACATGATTGTTTTCTTATTTAAAATAATTAAGATTCACTATCGAACATTATTTCAAGCCAGAAGTCAAATAACTGTGTAAAGTGTAATGCTTTTTAAGAAAGTAAACAGCTGAATGTCTGAATAATTTTAAGGAGTAGTCTTTTCTCTGTCAGAAATGTAATAGAAATCGAACCTTATTATTTCTGGCAAACAAAGCGATTATTGCCTGAAAATGTCTGAAATTTAATGTATTTTTGAACTTTTTAAATAACTTTTAGATTTTTAAATCTTAAATCTATGTTATTTCTTGAATCAATACAGTATTGATTATTATTATAATACTACCATTCATACTAGTATTATGGTAATATCAACATTATTATGTTTTATACTCAGATTCAACATGCACTAAACCTTCCGTTTTCAAATGTTGAATATTATGTGACCTCTCACTATGAATCCGAATCAGATTATGTTTTTCTGATTGATACTTAGTTCTTACAAATTTTAGTTGAAAATTGTGACCGATACTTACCTTACATATAATATTTTTGAATAATGCTTACTAAAATAAATGTTGATATAACAGTATCCACCAAGAAATATCAATTTGATTTTACAGCATTTTATTGGATAAGTGATATATTATACTTATTTTTTATCATATATAAATATGTAACTGATGTAAGAATAATTATTAATAATTATATTAATTTAAGAAACGTTTTAACCATATTCTAAGAGATGTAAGTTGAATATTGATTCTAACCAAAATAATGGTTTTTATTAAAAGCTTTCATCCCTGATTTGTGATTTTGTGGTGAAGTTTCCTAAAATACTTTGTTTCAAATTGGGGATACTAATGATTTTATTGTTGGTGAAAATATCAGACTATAGAAACTCAGTTGGCATTATAAATCAAACTTTTAAAATTTATATATTAATGAGGATAATAAATAGAAAAACACAGTCCCTATTTTTAAATAAAAATTAAACTAAATAGAACTATTTTGGAAACATAAAAACTGATGATTACAACAGGAATTTCAATAGACTTTTAAACTATTAACATAGATAAAAATTGCAAAATTGAAGAAACAAACTAAAACATTTGTTCTTAATATCGAAGAAAAAATATACAAGTTAAGAGTTTTGTACACAACACACAAAATATCCATATTTATTTTCATATTTTAAAAACATTAGCTAAAAATTATGAAACTGATAATTGTAACTCGAATTACGTTGTTGTTTATTTTAATATATATTTCATCAAGTAATATTATATACAAGTCCAGACAACAATAGCCAAGTGTTCAATGATGTAAAAACTTCAAAAATGCATGGAGGACCATGTCTTAAATTAACCATTTAAATATATAAACACGTCCTAAACATTTGTAATTACACTCTGAAGAAAACTAACTTGGAAATAATGTATATATTTTATAAGTATCAAAATTATAATTCGCTATGTCAACCGTACAGTAGCTGAATATGGCAGGTTTGGACTTTTGATGGTGTGGAAAGTAGTCTCTTTCAATGGAAGTACTCATTAAGAGTTGTGCTTTCATTTCATCCCAGAAAATAATTTTGGACAAAGAAATTACCTTAAAATAGTCCTTTCAAAATTCAGTTGCTTTTCATTCACTCCTGAAGTAATCGATTATTTGAAATAAACACATGTTATAGCACTTCTTTTGCGATTTGTTACTTGAAATAAAATAAAGTATAACCGCCAAAGATCTACCACGCACAATTACGTCAAGGTAAAATTCAAAATCGTGACATGATGAGGGGGAAAAGTAGGAGAAAAAATAATTTGTTCGATAAATATTTTATATCCTATTCTTACAACTCCTGAATATACTATTTTCTACTATTTTATTTAATTCATAGTTTCTCAACAGTTTGAATTTATTATTATTTTAACTCTTGTGCTTTAACTGTCATGATCTTTAAAGCATAACACTTTTAAGATGAATTGTACACTGAATTCTGTTAATTTATTCCAGGCTTCAGATAAAGAATTGTAAAGTTCTCTCGAATTTGTAATTGCTCTTCATGATTAGCTCAACTCATTATATTCATTAGTCGAGATGATGATGAGAAGCAGTTACTGATTCGAGAGAATTTGACAAGTATTAGTCTGAAGTAGTAAATCAGCATAATTCAGTATTAGCACTCATTTTAAAAGTAATTCTTAGAAAAACTAAAATTTCTGTTAATATATTTTAAAGTCATAATGCAAGCATAGAATGACACACAAACATTAATCTTATCTTTTCTTCTTCTAACATAATATTGCATGACTTAAGCAGAACCAGTAACAGTATTTGTTCTGTTTGTTACCAGGAGCACTTACCGTCAACCACCAGATCTCTCTCCGTTAGAAGCAAGGAATTCTTCAATATAAAATCAGACTGCAAATCGAACGTTTCCAAACATGTTTCGCAAAGCTCTGATCAATATATGTGTAATTTAGCGATTTCAGAATCATTCGATCTGTTAAGTTTATTTTAAAATAAAAATGCTCGTATTATCGGCTTTCTTGATTGTAAATTACTGTGGTCAGAACAAATTTGAAATAGAAATACTAAATATTTTATTATAATGGAGCTTGCGATAAAACGTCCAAAATTCGAATCTCGGAAACTACCGCACCGATCATCATCAATCATAACTGGGTAATATTTTTATAACTAGGCAATAAGTAAAACAATTGTAGTTTCCACAGAAATGATATGTTTCAGATTTAACCAATAAAATTACAAACAAAAAGGAGTAAGTTTCAAATATAAAACAATGAAAAACAAACGTAAAAAAAATATTTGTTTTTCTTTAGTGAAAATCTCATGAGTGTTGCAACAGAATAGCAAGGCACTTTCATCGGTAACTGCGTCTACAAAGAAATACTT
>NW_013667844.1:163796-166993 GCF_000517525.1 Limulus polyphemus | reverse complement strand
GATTACTGGAATGGTGCCTGGGATGAAGGGGTTGTCATACGAGGAGAGACTGAAGTCTCTCAAATTGTTTTATCTTAAAAAAAGAAGAGTTGGGGGGGGGATCTGATTGAGGTGTTTAAAATTGTAAAGGGAATTGATAGTGTTGATGCATCATCATTTTTTTATATCTAACAGTGAGAACAGTAGGACTAGGGGCCACAAATATAAATTTTGGCAAGGTAGGAGTCATCTTCAGCTAAGACAGTTTCATTTTTCTAACAAGTGGAATGGATTGCCTTCAAATGTTGTAGAGGCAGTACCTTTAAGAGAGTTTAAGATAATGCTTGATAAGTATATGAATGAAAAGGGTTAGCGTTAAGATTTTTTTATTTATTTATTTAATTTTTGTAATCATTTTAATTTTGTTTAGAGGATGGAACAGCCGAGATAGACCAATAGGTCCCATATTGTCCCATAACGTATGTTATATTACATTGTTGTGGAACTGGCCAGACAATTCCAGAAAAAGCCGCAGGCCCATTAGCCTTCCGCGGAATCTAGTAATTATACCTGTGCGAATAGCGGGTATTTCTGCTGGTATGTATAATAATTCAAAGTGCTTATATTGTTTGTTAACATTTTACAGTCATAGTGAGCAACCTCCATCAGTGTGTCTCACCTTTAAGCTTGATGGCTTATAACGTTAAAATCACAGATAATCTATTGTGTAATATATTATTAAATTCAAAACAAATAAAAATTATTGTGAAATTTGGACTTTATTATGTCTAATACTTTATAAAATTCCTATTTGGACCTATGACATTAGGATATATATGTTTGTTTAAAATTTTGATAAATAAATGGCAGCATACATTTGTTCTACGACTATGCTCAGTTAACGAAACTTTGAACAAATAGAACTTTTGTTAACATAGTTGGAAAGCTATCGTAAAATTTCAGTTCGTAAATGAAATTTGTCTTAAACGATAAATATCTCATTCTTTAAGATGTAATGCACGAATTTGATATAAATTGACTTATAATATAGCAATTTGAAATTATTGACACAAACATTTTATGTCACATAAATAAATGCTGAAATGTTGTAATATGTCTTGTGAAAAGCCTCATAAATGTGATATCAAAAAATAAAGGTTTCTATGATTCAAGATTTGATATTTGGGTATAACGCGTCTCACTCGAGTATAAAAGTTATTGGATAAGTGTACAGAAGCATATTTTGTAACAGAAATCAATATCTTTTTCTTGAAGCACTCAGTAATTAACAAATATTTTACAGAATGAATACAGCTTTCATATTGCAAGTAATATTTTTTTTTCACTAAAGAGATTAAGCTTCTTGTGAAAAGTCACTGAATAGAAATTCAAAAGAACAGAAGAGTAAAAAACAGCGTCGCAATCACGTGTGTGATTTAATGTAATACAGAGGGTGTTTCATCTGATTTGTCAGTAAAATTTTAATAACTTACATAATGCAAGTTGAAACACCTTGTGTCAGAGCATAAGTTAACTAAAATTCAGTGACTCATTACACATATCAGCTATCTTCTTGGTATATCTTACAGTTTAAATGTTGCGAGATCTGTTAATTATAGAATCAATTCGTATGAGGCGTAAGGACTTGCTAATTTTCACAGAATGTTTTTCCATGAAATCTTTGCCATTTCTGGGACCTCCACTTTCAACCTTTAACTCTTCGGTCTCATCGCATTGTTTTTTGTTTTCTCTTTCACTCATGTTTTTAATGTAGTTGAATCAAGATGTAATGGACTTACAACGCTAGAAACCGGGTTTCGATACCCGTGGTGGGCAGAGCACAGATAGCCCATTTTGTAGCTTTGTGCATAACATCAAATAAACATCAACAAGATGTAATTTGTTTGCTCAAATATTCTCCTGGGTTGTACTTTGGTTGAGCATGGCTCAATGGCTGGAATACTGAATTGGAGGTCGATAGCTCCAGAGTTCGAGAAACGACATGACGCTGAATATGCTACATTCTCAGTTGTGTAGCTATAACAACCAATCTCGCCATTCGGTTAAAAACAGCCTCATGGGCAGGGGTTGTTGATAACTGGTTGTCCTCCTTGTGGTCAGCAGTTGTAAATAATGGATGTGTACACATGAAACTTGGGATTTCTGACATGGCTATCTAATCATGTGTCGTATAAAGTGATTATTGTTTATTATCTTGAATTTCCTTTAATGCTTATTATTAAGATATTTTCCTTTGACTTTATTCTAGTTATTTGTTGTTTCCTGAATAAGAAATTTGAGTATTCTGATCAGCAAAACAAATGTAAAACAGGAGAAAAAGAAAAGAGTGAACAATTTGAATTTATTAGCTTCAATTAATATAATATGTTAATCGTAAATACATCATTAAGAACACATATGTAAACATACAAAAGTGTGTAATATAAGAAAAATGGAACTTCAACTGGCTGCGTAAAGCAAAACTGGGGTATAAGATATTTTTCAACCTAGAACCAATAATATAATAATAATGATACATAATCATTTCAATTTAGGATTTGTTTTCAAAGACATGTTAAATACAGTTTTCTGTTATTATTATAATCTTAACCCCAGAACCTCTTTATTTAGGATAGTTTAAAACCATTTAAATGTATGAAAACAAACAAAAATTAAATTCATTTTATATTCGTTTTTATTGATTTTCCTTTTAAATATACATAAATTGAGATAACACCATTTTGTCTTTTTTTTGTTTCAAGTAACAATGTCGGGACGTTACATTTCAACGTAAATTGAAAGTACAGAGTGCGTCCTCTTTAGGTAGGAAATTATTAGATTATTGATTTTTTTTACTTCTTTTTTAGGATTTTCGTTATGAATCATTGATTATAGAACTTAAAATGTTAGTAACGTTTAATAATAATATATTGTTTATTTTAAAAATGAATCATTTAAATTTTGAAGGTTTCAGTGGGCTTATCACGTATTGAAAAAAGGGCAATTTTATAATTATTTAAAATTTAATCATGAAAATTTATATACTTAGAAGATGGAGAAGAATCATAAAGTAACTGAAAGCGAAATGAAACATAAGAGGTTTCAAGCTTCTAACAGTTAATGTTAAAGTTTTAAACGTTCGTTATAGGAATGTTGGTTATTCTAGACTGCACAATGCATGTCATCTACGTTCATCTCGGTAATAACCTTAATCGCTT
>NW_013667844.1:150208-162796 GCF_000517525.1 Limulus polyphemus | reverse complement strand
GGTCATCACCACCCACCGGCTACTCTTTACCAACGATTAGTGGGATTGACCATCACATTATAACGCCCTCACGGCTGAAAGGGCGAGCATGTTTGGTGGGACGGGGATTCGAACCCGCGACCCTCAGATTGCGAGTCGTGCGCCCTAACCATCTGGCCATGCCGGGCCTGTCTTAATCGCAACTAGTCTGGGGGTCGGCCGGTAAATTTGTGATCGGCTCATACGGCAACTACCTAGGACAACGGGGATTCGAAATCACGATACTCAGTGAACGAGTCTAGTGAACGAGTCAACACCAGGCCTAAACACCAGGCCATGCCAGGCTTACATATTAGTCACCTTGGATTTTTTTAAAAAGTTTCTGTTATTAAGCCTAATGTATATCTCTCTATTTCTAGTATTTCTGGCTAGAATACATGGAGTGAAGGCTGGATAGAAAAATCTAATCAAATAAGTAACTGATATCTTACCCATGAGTCTCGACGCGTTTGTCTTTTTTGTCCAGCTGAGCTTATGTTCTAGCTTCACTACCCTACTGAACGTTAAACTTTATGATGCCTGATAACCCTTAACAGCAAAGTTAAAAAACAGCAAAAAAAACATCAACATACTTTGGCATACCGCACCATAAAAAAATATATTGGAAACAATTTTACGGTTTACTTTGAATTTCGCGCTAGCCGTCCCTAATTTAGCAGTAAAAGGGAAGTAGTCATCATCACCCATCGCCAACTCTTGGGCTACTCTTTTACCGACTGTCACATTATAACGCCCCACGGCTGAAAGGACGAGCATGTTTGGTAGGACGGGAATTCAAACCCGCGACCCTCAGATTGCTAGACAAGCAACCCTAACTACTTGGTCATGCCGGGCATTAATTTAAGTAACGTTGTTCATCTACGTGAATGAAATGTAAAAAATCAACGGAACATTTTTTTAGTTGAAAAGTATATCAACTCAAATAAATAATTTATATATGTACAATATATAAATGTGATAAGAACAAGTAATAACAACAAATATTTCGCAACACTACTAACGAGCTAACAATACACTAGTAGCCGTATCCTATGATTACGAACATGGCCTTTGAAAGAGTGCAACATCAAACTAGGTGTGTCCATCGTACCACCTAATTTTTTAGAATTTTAAATTCCACCTAATTTACTTCCTAATTTTTTTACAATTGTCTCATAGCTTTTTTTTGTTTTTTGTACTACGTCTCGAGGGTGATTGTACTCTAGGCCTATTCTTCTTGTAGTTTTTATTAGAGCTATCTCTCGACATTTCATGATTTTTTATCATGTCTTTGCTATAGATTTTTTCCCATTTAGCCAGGGTGGCAGCTTTTACTTTGGCTGGATTAATGGCTAAGGCTTGTTTCGCATGTTCAGCATTACTGTTTCTAACATTATCTCTGTTCTTGTAGTAATGCTCTTTTCAGTAGGACAAGGTTATCAACATAAGATTTTCTGCTTTTCTCTCGTTTTGTTTCCTTGAAAGGCATGTTTCAAAAACCGCACTGTTTCAAGTACAATATTAACTGTCAATAGGTCACACTTAGTTTGAAAACAATGCACTGGTAAATTAAACAACTTATAGATCTTCTTTTCAGTCCAGAGTGCTCGAGCAAATCCGTGTCAGACTTCGGCAGTGGTAGCATTCGTCCTCACGTAGGAGATTCGCGTCTTAGGCACCGACTGCTATGGTAGAATTGCTTTGTCCAATATAGAACCCTCGAATCACTTGTATAGAACTGAAAACTTTGCTTTCATGGCTAGATAATGATTAGAACGTAGATCCAGAGAATCTACCTAGTCCACGTTTTTTTTTTATTATTATTATTTAGCTGATACAGCTGTAGGTTGATTATGTAGCACATGGGCATAAGCAATCTTGCACCCGCACGTGATATGAAGGCGGGTTGTTACTTGGAAACTCACAAGCAAACCAATTGTTTTAATGTTTCCCGCCCATTCCTACATTTTTTCCTTAATTTTTGTTGCTCCCATTCCCACTTTCTAATTTTTTTAATTTAAAAATGTTTTACACTTGTATTAATTTATTTTCCTTCTCAACATAAATACGTTTATGCAATGTTAAAAAATGGGGAGGATGGTAATATAATTGTCAGTTATTGCTTGTTGTAAGTTTCTACCAACTTCTCAAATTTAAAACTTCCAATAGTTCTGACATATGATATTCTCCGAGTACATTAGTTTTTATTTAGAATTAAGTTTACTATAAAAAAGTATGATCTGAAAGTGAACAGGAAAGATAATAACAAACTTCTTGGAGTTGTATTCATAAGCTTGGAACAAAATTATTATTGGAGTACAAGGTCAAGGAGAGAATCTAAAAAAATAGAATGTTGACTATTACGAAATCTATCAAAGATCAAAGGATAGTCATTGCTTATCACTAAGGCATTGCAATTGTATTCAAATTAGAAGTATAAACTTTTCTTCAAAACTACAAAGATGTTTAATAGAACGGAGAAGACGAAAATAGTTTTAGTAAATAGGTTGTTTTATTATAATTAATAAACTTAGAGGTTTAAAATTGTCTTTAAAACTACAAAACGTGAGATTGAACGTCACATTATAAACTCCACACAAAGGAAAGGACTAGTATGTTTCTACTTTGCGATTCATTGGTTTTTATACTTAGACCAATCTCTTAAAATAACCCTGCATAAGGTTTTTGTCTATTTGTTTGTAGTCTAAAAATCTGGATCATGTGAATCACCAACTACAACCATTTTGTAGAAAACATATTGTACACATTGTAGCACACCTGTAGTACGAACTCATTAACACTTTCACTGTCTAAATGAAAATGCTTAGTCGACGATAAACGCGTATATATTGTAATATGTGTATTTCTACTTCATTCATTCATTCATTTGATGTCTCGCTGTGCATAATAAATATAATGTAATGCAATACTAAAGTATTTTGGCTTATTCAACTGTGATGGTTGTTTGTTGAATTTCACACAAAGTTACTCGAGCGCTATCTGCGTTAGCCGTCCGTAATTTAGAAGTGATAGACTAGAGGAAATATAGCCAGTCAACAATACCCACCACCAACTTTGAACTATTCTTTACCAAAGAATAATGGGATTAAATGTCACATTATAAAGCCCACATAAATGAAAGGGCGAACATGTTCGATGATAGGTTTCGACCCCGCCACCCGCATATTGCGAGTCGAATGCCCTGATCACCAGTCCATGACAGGCAGCAGTAATAATATATGATTATAGTTGCAAGGACAAAATCCCTCTAAATAGGTTTAATCGATAACATAAACACGTGCTGCTCAGGGCCTAATGAAACATTAGGTATAACTATAATATAATACATCCACTCTACCATTCACTCATTTAAAGTGTCCAGCCGTAGCTGCTGGTGTCCGTTTCCATGGTAACTTCTGCTATTGATTCCTCTGAATGGTCTATTAAGAAAGTTACTTGAAACAACCAACGCATCAATCAATGGCTGTTTTATTAACAATATAAAATTTAATGACAGTTACTAGCATGAACGCAAAGCAAGCGTACGAGTGTGTTGTTAAGATTAAAGCATCTTGTTTTACATTTAATGAAAGATTAGCTTTGTACTTTGTCATGTACAGTTGAATTATTCACCTTTATGAATCTGTTAGGCAGTAGGTGTAGTGTTTATTTCTAGGACTTTGTCTAACTTCATAAATTATTAATTCTGGAGCGATGTATCGTCATATTTACGCTTTCGCCTTCACCATTTATCTATTAAGAAATAAGTAAAATGTTCCATACACTAGTCAATGTATATGACACAGAATACAACATACAGCCCAGGCCACTCCTGGAGACACAGGAAAGGAGTATATATAAAATATATGCCTCTACAAATATATATATATATATATATATTACTTGAAGAAGAGATTCTGCGAAGAATGAAAGTTGAATAGAGAAGAATGCCAGCTATTGTCAAAATGTCTCTCACAAACACAAAATACTAATGAAAAACGAATGTCGTACTTTGGGAAAACCGAGCGTTTCAGATGAGAATTAACCCCATCCAAACGTTATATATATATATATATATATATTTGTAGAGGCATCACTGTGGCCTCTAAAAGTATGCGATACAAGTAGCACATGATGTATCATGAACCACGATAATGGTTCATAATACCGTTCGTCCAGCAGTTTCGCAAAATTTCAAATAGAACATATGGGCAAAAACCACTAGAAAAAGCAGACTTGCTCTTGAAACAACACTCAAAACCTTCTATCTCAATGGCTAAGGCTGCTAAGATATTGATCATAACAAAAATGTTGATTTTCAGATTGTCTAACAATAAGTTAGTCCATTAGTTCTTCATATTATTATTATTTCATAAGCCTACAGAAAAAAAAAACGCTTTCATTTAAACTTGGGCAAGCTTACTATAAAAACTCCTGCGCAGGTCATAGGACTATTTTAATTTTTTATTCTTGAAAGAGAAGGAGAGATTTGATCAGTGTTTTTTTCATCGCTACTGGCCAAGTTTCTCTTCAAAGCCATTTAAGCACTGAAGCCTACAGCAAAACGGCTAAGCATACTGCACCAAAACCTATGCACAGCTACTAAACAAACTCCTGCAAAGATTGTAAGGCTATATTTAAGTTATATCTTTCTAAGTTATTCTTTGCAACCTACATAAGGTCTTTGAAACCATTCAACCATCGCAGAAATGTAGAAGTCATTTAAGCACATTTACTAGTCGGAAATGCTTCGTTTTATTAGAGTTTTATAACAGTGTCTTTAGCCTTATTATAATTAATTATAGTTTTACAAGCTACTACAGAAAAAATGCTCCGAACATTTTACTGAAAACTGGACAATAGTAATGAATGCAGTATTGAGTATATAAAAGGGTAGTTTTAAAAATAATTCAAGCACCTTCGTGTTTTCGCCCTGAAAAATTTCTCTAAGTCCTTCACTTTCTGCCATTGAAAAAATCCGGTGTTTTACAAAAGCGCACTAAATGAAAAATAATTTGTGAGTTTTCTAAGAGTGAACGATTACCAGATTTCTCTTCTCCTGTAAGTGGTGATTTATTCTACTGATTTTCGTACTTCGCTAAGATTGTGAGTGCGTATTTTAGTATTATTTTGTTATTATTATTCATATTTTTGTTTCACAAGCCTACAGCACCAAAAACCTAGACAGATATACTATATAAACCGCTATGACCTATTTAAAAGAGATGATTATTTTTCATTGAACGTTTATTTATGTGGCTATAAATACATAATAAATACGATGTTGTTTGAGCGGCTTCCTTTGTACTCGAATATTTACGTTATTATGAAAACGTAAAGTGTAAAAAGTGGAATATTAACGTTATTATGAAAACGTAAAGTGAAGTTGAATATGTACCTTTCAGCCATATGCGATGTACATTAAGACTGATTAAAGACGACAGTAAGTTCCTTAAGAAATGGTGGATAGTAAGGTAGGATTAGACAGTAATGAGTTCAGGTTCTACGACTTGGGAAATAAGCACTATAACTTATAATAAGATGCAAATGATGCATTAGGACTAATTATACAAAGAAGCTACGTATATTAGATTTATTGCTACAACAGGCGTTACGTTCTTATAACGCATACGTTAATTAAGCGCGTAAAGCAATCTCACGCACAACTGGTTTAAACAATTTGAGCATGAATACGCCTAGGATTTTGAATGTGGCATGTTACACACAAACACATGTAATATATATATATATATATATATATATATATGTGTGTACGTGTGTGTATTTCCCAGATTTAATACAAACGCTATAGTTACAACACCTTATGTTTTTATCTTATCAAATTGGAAATTTCTAAATCGTAGATCACTCTATAAAATCGATTTTCTTTCACATCCTCGAAAGATATTTACTAGGGTTGAATGGCAAGTAGCTATTCAATAAACTGTAAATTAATATTTTCACATTATTATATCAAAACGTAACGACAATAATACCTGGTGATTATAATTTTAATTCAATCTCAAACTCTTTCACATCGGACTGTAAGAGTAAATTGCTATTTATTACCGCAGCTTGTTATAAAACAGGCTTATTACACCCGAACCTATTAGAAGACTGGTACACTATAATTTATGATGAGAATAACTGTAAAGATGACTTATAAAGTTCAAATTTGGGAATGGTGAATAACAGTGTTAGTAATAAAACATTCTGATATATTTTGTTCAACTGTTAAAAACTAAGCTGTTATCTTATTCATAATGTATAAATAAGTACTAATCTTGTTAATTAATCAAATAAAACGTATGTTTTTCGGCCAAGAGAAGCTTTCAATAGATAAATAACGCGATACATTATCAACATTTTTTTATAATGCTAATCAAGTTCTTTTTACTGATTACGTGTTTTTAGACAGTAATTATATTTTGCTTTTATCATTGAAGCAATTAGTCAACTTATTTATGGAAGAAACAGAATTTTGCAATTCAACCATAAACAATTTAGTTTCTCCAGTACTGAGAATTCTACTGAAAACTCTGCAATACCATTTGGAATCCGATTTCAATTGCTTCTACTTTTATAGCCACCATTAACGGTAAGCGATTGCCTATACTGAAAAGTAATTCTTGAGGCGAAGAAAATTACAAAACTGATGATGTATTAGATGATTTAACGGATTTGACTGGAAACGGGTCCATTTTGATTCCGGTTTGGGATTTCTCCTACAAGGCCAGGCATGGCCAGGTGGTTAGCGAGCTCGACTCGCAATTTGCGGACGCGGGCTGGAATCTCCGTCCCACCAAAAACATGCTCGTCCTTTCAGCCGTGGGGGCGTTATAATGTGACAGTCAATCCCACTATTCGTTGGTAAAATAGTAGCCCAAGAGTTAGCGGTGGGAGGTGATGACTAGCTGCCTTCCGTCTAGTCTTACACTGTTAAATTAGGGACGGCTAGCGCAGATAGCCCTCGTGTAGCTTTGCGCGAAATCCGTAACAAAGAAACATTCTACTACAAAATGCATATGTAGATATAACATATGTAGCAATTTCCATGTTACTGTTGCATAAGATGTGCATTATTATTGCACCAAAGGAAATAGGTTTAAGTATATTTTCGTAGCTGTGCTGAGAATTAGTCGTACGTGTCATTTGAAATAAATTACTTAGGTGAAAGTTATCCAGTTTTCTGATTCTTCTGAGAATGGAAAAGTCCTATGCAAAACTATCCGTAGATTGGTGCATAAAAAAATTATATAAACTTAGAAATAATTTTGATGATTTCGTTCTTCACCTGAAGAAGATTTCACATTTTGTTTACCATGCACTGTTAGACTATTTTCAATTTCTGCTACTTCCACGGACAATGCGTCTGAAAAATTTGTGAACTGCATTTTTCTTAATCACCGATATTTGATAACTGCATTTTACAGTACGTGATACTACGTGAAGTCTATTTATAAGGACGTTTCTGTTTTAGTTAGAAACCTTTCTAAACGTTTGTTTGTTTGTTTGCTTTTGAATTTCGCGCAAAGCTACACGAGGGCTATCTGCGCTAGCCGTCCCTAATTTAGCAATGAAAGACGAGAGGGAAGGCAGTTAGTCGTCACCACCCACCGCCAACTCTTGGGCTACTCTTTTACTAACGAATAGTGGGATTGACCGTCACATAATAACGTCCCCACGGCTGAAAGGACGAGCATGTTTTTGGTGGGACGGGGATTCCAACCCGCGACCCGCAAATTGCTAGTCGAGCAAGGAAAAAGAAATCCAATTTTAAAATGTGCGTGGTTTTATGCGAACGATGTGAAGTATAGTCACGTAACAAACATGCCACGAGAAAATGGACAAAGCAATCTTTTCTACGAGTATTCTCATGTCTTTAATATTCTTGTCAAAACAATTCTTGAAAGATAATATTATGAAATACAGTAGGAAAACAAGAAATTCTGACATTATCGACGTAGGTTTTTTTCCCCCCCTTGGAAAGAAGAGAAAACACGTCTGTTACTGTAGTAAAAACAAAACAAAACAGAGTACGTTTAACAATAGCTCTAAAGATAAAAACTTATATTCGACCCAGGATTCTAATTTCGACAAATTAATGTAACTTCTTCAGCCCGATGTTTTCGATATTCGCGCAAAGATACACGAGGGCTATCTGCGATAGCCGTCCCTAATTTATCAGTGATAAACGAGAGGGAAGGCAGCTAGTCAACATCACCCACCGCCAACTATTGGGCTACTCTTTTATCAACGTGTAGTGGGATTGACCGTCACATTATAACTCTCCCACGGCTGAAAAAGATAGCATGTTTGATGTGACGGGGATCAAGAGGCTAAACAGCTAGTAATGAGTACCCGCCACTAATTTTTAGGTTTTCTAAACGAATAGTATGATTTGACAGTCAATCTTAACATTCTAATGCCCCAAAGAACGCAGGGAGACTTTTCTATAGGAAAGAGACGCGAACCGTGGACCCCGCAGACATATAGGCTGGCACGCTAACCCTTCTTCAGGTCGGACTGCAGTGGACACATGGACGTGTCGAAACTAAGATTTCTGTACAAGTGTTCTAATAGAATATATTATGTTCCAAAAAACGTTTATTCTCTTTTTTTAACGTTTATTAGTAGGCATACAATCTGAAAAGTTTAAGCTCTGGGTAGTAAGGGTTTTTTTGCTCCCTTTAGAGACCATCAAATTTAAAAAAATGTAAATAACACCAAAAATAGCCTAAAACACACAAAAATAGTAAAAGAAAAACATGTAAATCGTTATAAAACATCGAAAATGGCAATCACAATTTTTTTTGTCTTGCTCCCAGATCCCCCAATTTTGCCTCTACCGTTGGGGGGTATGGGTTTTCGCCCCACTTTGATGCATGGGCTATACTTAGTGCTTTTTAACATTTTACAATTATTGAATTCGTTGACCCAAATAGGGCACAAACACTTTGGATACACTACTGATGGTTCTTTTCTCACTTTTTCACTTCAAAACACAACCCAAACTCGTTACAAATATCGAAAAAATCGTTAAAAATGTAAAACAGTTGTCAAACATTTTTTTCTACATATTGGATTAAAATAACCTTATCAACTCAATATATTTTTAATTGTTTTTCAAATGACTCATATATGATTTCTTACATCGCTGGGAATCGAACCTTTAATTTTAGTATTGTAAACTTATCGCTGTCTCACCGGGGAAAATGTTTGTTGGCAATAGAATTATATGATATTTTAAAATATTTTGATATAATTTCTTCTTCTCTGTTTTTTATATTTAGGTATAAATAGTGTTCGCGTTTTATATATAAGTAGTCGACATCGAGTTTTTTATCATTCCAAATTGTCAGTATAGAAGTTATATTTTATGCTTTTAAAATATTTTCAATTCTAGCTTATTAGGATCTGGAATACTTCAAGACTTACAAGATAAATAAAAAATTGGGAAGTTAAAAACTTGCAAATAGGGGTCGTAAAAAGTAAGGAAACAAGACTGGATATATTGTAGACATTATTTGCTCAAACTACAAAACCCCTATTTTGGCTACAAGTTGTTATCTAAAATTACATTTGGTGGAGTTTTTATTATCTTGTTTGCGGGCTTTTTATGCTCATCTATGAACAAAGGATTACTTGATATGTTAACTAACTTTATACACTGTAATGATAATAAACATAGCTGATACGGATTTCCCTTCATACCTAATATAGGGATTGGCTCCTTAAAGATACCGATTGTATAGTGTACAAAGCAGTGAGTATTAACATGTTACAGTCATCTGATGTGCATCTAATATTGGCTGGTAATTCCTGTTTCACCCTGTACTAAAATTTTTTAAAGGAACACCAGATATTTGTAAAAATTCTAACTTCAAGGTGTATTGATAATATCGTTTAGACTATAATTATGATGTGTTTTAGCATATGTAAAATATAGAAGAAACGAATCGACTTGTCAATACCCCTACGACTTTCGCAGTATATTATATAGTATTCTACAAAAGGTTTGGGTGAAATATACTAAGCTGTTTTTGTTGTAGGCTGGTAAGAGAATAATAATAATAAGAAGAAGAATTGCAAAAGGGCCATTTTCAGCAGATTTTATTTTCCTTATAAGTCTAACATGCGTGCTCTTTGTGCATTTTTATATGTGTACAGCCTTAGCAGTCAATAGTAGAAGTTTTTAAGTGTTGTTTGAACTGAATCTTTACTGTTTAAAGTGCTTTTTTACCCGAACGTTTTATTAGGGTTTTGTGCAATTCCTTGCGATACTTATTATGATCAACAATAGTGATTCATGATATTATTGTTAATTTGTGCAAAACCATTAGCGAGTTCGATACAATTATTTACCAGCTGAAGCATTGCCACAACTTAAACTATGTTTATTTATATGACGTTTAAAATAACAATTATTACAAAATCTCAAATTCAGTTATATGAGCTTTCTGATTATTTCCACACTCTTTGATCCAGTTATAAACAAGACTTAAGATTTCTTATTTCATTCATTCTCTTAATATATTTATCAGTTAGCCTTTTATTAAAAAAGATCAAGTAAAAATACTTGGGATTCTGTTTCAGTTGTCAGTCGTTAGCACAGCTAAAATTCTGTCACCAAACTGAGATTTAATTATTGTTAATTCAGAGACAGATAATTCATCTCCTGGGTGTAGTTTACAAGTTTCGGTATATTGAAGTATTCCAGCAATATTATCTTTTTACTGCTTCCATTCTTATAGGAGAAAAAATGACACCACGCTAAAGTATTAATATCATCTGATACTATATATCTTTTGTCATCATACGAGATTTATGCTTTTTAATTTTAACAGAATATTGTTAGGACAGCGGAAGTCACGTGACGCTAGTAACACGTCATGATATTTTTGAAGGTTCGTGAATGCTCGAGTGTTTACTGGATGTGCGGTATTCTTGTATATAAGACCGCCAAGAAGTGACGGCAACAATGGAATTGAATTGCAGACAGAGATAGAGACCGACAATTGAGTCAAGCGCGTGAATCGTTCGTTGTGAATTATAGCGTTTGTTTAAGATAACTGACTGTGGGAATTAAGTGTATATTGAGAAAGAATAAACTAGTTTCATTTAAGGAAGGACTTGTATTGCTGAAGTTTTTCAGAAAGAATTTCTACGGAAAATTAACAAACGATCAGAGGCGTAACAAATTGGTGTCAGAGAGTGGGACTGAAAAAAAAGAAAAAAAGATGGAAACCAGAAGTGCCAAATCAAACTACAGCTTAACAGACTTGATGGCAGCAATACAAGTACGAGAAAAGAAACAAGAAGAAAAATTACAGCAGTTGTTGGAGGAAAAAGAAAAGAAGCAAGAAGAACGAGAAAAGAAACAAGAAGAGAGATTACAGCAGTTGTTGGAGGAAAAAGAAAAGAAACAAGAAGAGAGATTACAGCAGTTATTGGAGGAAAAAGAAAAGAAACAAGAAGAGAGATTACAGCAGTTGTTGGAGGAAAAAGAAAAGAAACAAGAAGAGAGATTACAGCAGTGACAAGAAAACCTGAAACAATGGCAGCTCGAACAGCAAAATAAACAAGAGTTTATGAGTTAAGAGTTGTTGGAGGAAAAAGAAAAGAAACAAGAAGTAAGATAAAAGAAACAAGGAGAGAGATTACAGGAGTGGCAACCGGAACAAGAAAGGAAACAGGAAGAAGGTCAGCAGCAACTACAGGAAAGTCGACAACAGTGACAAGAAGTACAAATGGAAAACATTAGCAAATTTCAAAGTGAATTAAATACATTAAAGGATGATTGACTGTATTTTACACAAGGAGGATATATTAGCCATCGACCTAATCAGCCTCAGGCAATGGGAAGCCCTTCCTGACCCCGCAGCTAGACCCTAATGCAGACATCTTCAGTCCTGTTAGAAGTCACATCCCAGATATGAATGTCAGCAATAGGGGTGATCTAGTAAGAAGAAAGTCACAATAAGTCGATGGGAAGGCACCGTGGGAAGCATATAGAGCACAATTTGAGCTCCTGGCAGAGATGAATGGATGAACAGAGGAGCAGAAAGCAGTATATCTGGCAACAAGCTTGAAGATGGTATTCTTCTCCGGAGATGGGAACTACAGATGGAAAAGTGACGACCTGGCAAACGGTTATACCGAGGAAGTTATGGGAAGTTGTGCTGCATCAATCCCATGATAGTTTAACAGGAGGACATCTCGGAGTTAAGAAGACATTGAGTCACCTACGACAGAGATTTTACTGGATAGGTATGAGGCAAGATGTGGAAGAATGGTGCAGAACATGCAGTACATGTTGTGCTAAAAGGGGACCCAAGCATAAGGGACGTGCTCCAATGAAGTTATATCAAGTTGGTGCACCAATGGAAAGAGTAGCCATTACCATTGCTGGTCCTTTGCCTCAAACTCATGCTGGAAACAATTACATTTGTGTGGTGATGGATTATTTCACCAAGTGGCCTGAGGCATATGCAATACCAACTCAGGAAGCTACAACAGTGTGTCAGAGTTTGTGAAAGTGTTATCAGAAAGGATGGATGATATTCACCA
>NW_013667844.1:149313-150010 GCF_000517525.1 Limulus polyphemus | reverse complement strand
CATGTTTATATAGGTATATAAAAACATTTTAATTTTGTTTCATAAATATATTTTTATTTCAAATTTATGTTTATGTTTCATTGAAGTCGTACTTTTGTGTTTATTGTGCCGAATAAACCGTGGGGTCAGCAGCGTAATCTTTGCACGTTGTCCGTAAACTATCTCACCCCCTTTTGGTGGTCACTCTCGTTCAACCGAGCACGAGCGCATGCATATTTGAACGTTACTGTAGATATGATAGTAAGAAAGCTTTTCGGTACTTGAATATCATTTCATTGAACTTTCAAACAAGTTTATTTCAACATATGTCCGTATATGTTGTTTCAGAATAGAGACAAAACTAATTGCCACTACTAACAAATGTATGTAACAGTTTATAGTACAGGTGGTTTCAATAAACACCGCCTGAGCCTGACCCCTTGATACTTGATACATCCTGTTAGAAGAGATTACCAAACTATACAGACACCATAAATTGCAAAGAAAATTACTTTACAGCACTTAAAAGATTAGTCCTGGTCACATTCCTCTCATTACAGGCAAGATTTATGTTGGAATGCGAAAATGTATTATTGGGATGAATCTATTTAGCCTGTTTCACAACCAACATATGGGTTTTATTGTTGTCACTAATGAGTTTGAACCATTTGCAAAATATAAGGATAAACTATATATATATATATATATATATATATAT
>NW_013667844.1:130974-148313 GCF_000517525.1 Limulus polyphemus | reverse complement strand
TTTGTAGCCGGTAGTCATCGGGTTAAATTAACTGACTGTAGGAATTAAATGTATTGCAAAGTTGTATTGAGAAAGAATAAACTAGTTTCACTTAAGGAAGGACTTGTATTGCTGAAGTTTTTCGGAAATAATTTTTACGGAAAATTAACCAACGATCAGAGGTGTAACAATATATTTCATGAATTTCACCTCTTATTAGATTCATAGTTTCGTGTATTTCTTCTTGATTAAATAAGTTTTGTTAGATATACAAGACTCTTTAGTGTAGTTATTATTTAGTTCATTTAGAGATATAATATTTAATTGTTATTTAGTTTTTATAACAAGAGTGTTAAAAGTAATTATTTTAAAGGCGATAGTTATGACAAATTTCGCTACGTAACTCGGTAAGAGTCTTATGTTGTGTGTGTGCAGCTCAATTGTTGTAATTTGAAATCAGATTACGCTAACCTTCTGTATTTTTGTCGTTGCTTTAAGTGAAAATTGTTACATCATAGCGTTTCGTAGTTTATAAAAGTTCTAGATCTCATTTTATAATATTTTCCATAGTATTTCCAAACACAGAATTATTTAGAAAATTTGTAAAAATATTTTTCTAAATTATCATTGTATTTATTTCACATTTGTTTGTTTATGTCAATCTATTTCTTAAGCAAATCAGATTGTCTGATTTCTAACACTATGAATTTTCTTCAGTTTCATTCCCGATGATAGATATTCTTTAAGATTTCTATAGTGAAGCACGTACTTTTTCTTATCATATAAAATTGTTTAATTTTATTTATTTTGTCATTATCCTGTTCCATGTCGATAGAAGTATATCTGAATGATACTCATGTAGTTATTTTAGATAGTCCAAATCTACTTCTAAAACTTAACCTATTACAGAACCATCAGGTAATTGTATTAAATCAATATTTGTATCACTCCATTTATGTTCTCCATAAGATAAATATTAACTAATTACCCATCCATATATGTTATTAGAACTAGATAAGCTAAGTAAACAGATTCTTTATTACGATAAGAATTTTTCACGCATTTATTATCTGTTTTATTATATCCATTACAACACTGAGATATACCTCTACGAATAATTTTCTCAAGCATTAAGATCATACCATATTCAGCTAATAATCAGTCATTTTTAACATTACACCCCATGATAAACCAAGTGCTGTGTAATACCAAGCAGGATCTATTTGATATGTTTTCAAACAATCATCTCTAAAGTTCTGGAAAATATCAGCTAATATCAACACATCAACGTTTGCATAAAGATCATATATTCTCTCTTATTTTGTATTTCTAACGCTGATATATCTGATATATCACGTTCGTTCAACATACTGTAAAGTGTTTCGTTTAGTGGTAATTGTGTTTCATTGCATTTATCAAACGAGTGCATATAATCATATAGATCCCTTTCCTATTACAAGAATGCGCTTATATTCTGTAAAATACTGCATTGTATTTTTGAACAGCTCTTTCTTAAGGTTATTTGAAATTTTATTTAAGCTACTTAAATATACCTCTGGATCTTAATTTCAGGTTACCGATTTTTTACTGAATGAAGTATATTTTTCTTCGTTGTTTGGAATTAGATCAATCCTTTATCATCCCAACCTAATTCTTTGGAAAACAGACGAATAACATATACACTCGTATTATGAGTAAACAATTAAAGTAAATATCACAACTTTCGTTTGGAGGTCATTTATATTTTCCAGTTAAATGATGATGGTCTTGAGCATTCTTTTCAACACCTATTGGTTTATCTCCACATTTCTTTTTGATTGAATTTGGTTATGAATACCTTGACACAAATATGACAAATATCGTTATTTCTAAATCCTTCTGTTTTTCATCAGTTAAGTAATCTAGTTTCTTATTAATTTTATATAACTTTACTATTTCTTGAACATTTCCTTTAAGCATTTTCATGAATTCATTTTGTGCATTTGTTCTTCTATAAACTGTAGAATCTTTATAATTTTTATGAGCATACTTGCTACAACAACAAAAACTCATAGGTCCACGTTTTTATAGCCATTTGCATAACTATCAGAAGGATCTGTATTACAGGTGTAGTTAACAGTAACTCTATAATAAACTTCCAAATTAGTCGAACTCAGAATTATTTGAATTCTAGTTTTGAATGAAAATTCTTCTGTTTATTCTCAGCTTCGATAAATACAATGCAATATAACGTTAACTTTTGAACTTCTTTTTGGATCTTAACTCATTAATTTTTAGGAAAAACAATATATACGGGTCTTGAGAGTCGACATAATTTTTAACATTTACTATTAAATACATTTTCAAACGTTTTTCGTAGGTTGTTTCTATTTCTTGAATAGCCTCATTTTTATGCAATGCTTTATTATACTCTTTATGATCAGCATAAGCTTTTTATTAAACGGTTTGTAATATATTCTATACACATCAACTTTTTTCCTCACTAGGTTTCTCTGATTTAACAAATAGATCTTTATTAAAATTGTAATCTCCAGCATATATTTCTCTTTGAATCTTATCATAAGAAGCCTTATTAAATCATATATTATATTTATAGAATAATAACTATATCCTCTTCGTCAAACGAGTTTTTTCTATCATTTTAAAGTTTTAGATCGAAGCACTCGCTTCATTTATTTGTATGAAATTTATTAATACTGACCTAATATATTTTTTTTCAATTACAAACTTTTACCTCAAAGCTCCGTCATATGTTGACCGATTTGAGATATATTAACAGTTTTCGAATCAAAAGGTCAAACTCTTTCGATTGGTGTATTGACCACGCCCAAAATCTTATAGATTACCTTATTCTAATTCTACCTAAAAGAATTTAAATTTGAGGGTAAGCTGGTAGAGATCCTGATGAGTAATAAAATCGAATCGACTACATGCACGGCCTAAGCTTGGTGTTGCTGGCGCACAAAAATATAGCTGATAAAAAGGGAAACAAAGATCTCATATGTTAATTTATTCTAACTCTGCCTAAAAGAATTTCAAGTGCAGCGGCTATTGACGATTCCCTCTTATTTAAAATTTTCATATGTGCATAAAATTTTTGTAATCTTCAAGATATGGCTTAACAACTTTTAATCCACATGCACATTTCACATTTGATATCTTTTAGTTATAGTTTTATCACAATAATCACTAACACATTCTTTACATACAAAATTGTAACCAACATCATTATTTCCATCATCGGGCAATTTTTCCTTCTTACACTTAGAACACTTTTTTAATTTTATTCAATATATTTCTATGTAGGGACCGTTCCTTGTGTTTTCCAAATGTGTTTTAACAATTTGTTCACTACGATCACATTAAAAGTTTTCCTCTTTCAATTTTATAATAATTACAAACACATTTTTCACACAAAGATCTAAGACAGTATTTTTATTTTTATTGAATTAGTTGAGAGGTTTTAAACTTTATAAACAATACACTTTTTGCTTTCCTGCATTTCTAATAAAAATATTTTTTCTAACTATATATACATATCAATGTAACGAATTTGTTATTATATATTTATTTTAATATTGACATTTGTTTAGATTAAGTTTATATTTAGAAACAGTTATAGCTTATACTGTTAAATATGTATTGGAAAACTCCTGCCTATTCTCCAAATTTCTAGAAGATTCTAAAGTGTAAGAATCAACAACATATGTAGGTACGTAAATGCTTGTGTTAGCGCCAGTACTGTTACGTAAAACTGAAATTTCTAGAAAGCCTCCACACGCCTATAAATATAACCAACACGACACACCAAAAGCGAGTATCTGTTATTAGTTTGCTATAGTCAGTGTGCTATAAACTTTGGAAACTAGAACTGTGATTATTATAACGCTTATTAATCGGAAAACTTCAGATATTTGACCAGAAATATTTACAAAGTTCGAACATTACAAATTATTTAACTTCAGTGGATTCTCATCAGACATCGATAGAAACCCAATCTCTAATAGTCGTATGAACAGTGAAGACTACAGGGCTAGCTATCTCCCTTTTTTATTAAACGAATCATATCTGATAATTAACTCACTTATCGTGAACCCTCGATAAGATATCAAGGAAGTTCTAGACTATAAAGAAGGCTATATTGCTTGAAAGTTTGTGAAACTTTTGTTTGTAAATCATTGTTTGTAATAACTGTTATTGTAAACTGTATTGTTGTGTGTATATATCCAAACGTGTTTGTATTAAAAAAGAAAACTTCGTATGAATATTGTTGGCAAATGTCATAAACTGCCTATATATCGACTTTTACTTTACTGCTAAATCCAAAGTAAAATATAACTATTTGAAACAATTGAAAGTTATGACGAAAAAAGGCGCGACATTGAAAATTAAAGAATATGAATAGAAGAAATGACATTGGAGTTCTGCAGTATATGTACAACCATGTCAGTTTTCGATATGGTATATTTTATTACTTTAATAGACTAAACAGGAAACTTTATTCTAAATATAGAATCAATTATTTTAATAAGTTAAAAAATACCATCGATAAGAGACAGTTAATACATATTTAAAAAATTTAATTTTACATGTTATCTGTTTTTAAAAGTTCAGATACAACAAATATTTTTACCAATTTTTTTCATGGTCTCTTACATTATAAAATCCTTACCTTGTCACCAACTTTATATCTAGCAGTAGGAATAATTATGACATTACACAAGTTATTAAATACTCACATTTATTTTTTTATTTTCTTCTCTAAATACTTTAATATCCGTGTATAATAGATTAAAATTCTCTCTATATCTCATATAAGATTTAAGGTTTAATAACAAAAAATCATATTCTTCAACAGTTTGTTTATACATTTATTTGAATTCATTAACAAGCTTAGATTCATCAGTTCTCTAATAAAGCGTTTTTGTTTCGTTATCTTGAAGTCTGGAAATATAAAATAATTATAGTACCTTCTGATGTTAATTGGAGTTGAATAGTAAGACTTCGATCGATAAATTATTAATGCATTAATGTCAACTATTTTATCTTGTTTATTTTCAGTTATATTGGCTATTAAACCAATGTGTGGTGTAATAGTTCTCAAAATTAACTTTCAGAATAGTTCAAGCGGTAAACACTACAGGCAGGATTTTGAACACGAAAGTTAGGTTTTACTTTTAAATTAGAAACTGGAAAAAGAATTAGGTCCATTTCAAATAAGCGAAAATATTTATTGATCAAAACTTATTTTTGTTAATGCTTATAAAAATGATAAGATTGAATTAATTCACACTACTATTAATCCACTCGAGGGTTCTCCTATATATTTTGAAATACAAATATTTATGAAATGCCCCTAAAATTGTTCGAGGACTGTTTGTTTGTTTAGGATTTCGAGCAAAGCTACACAAAAGCTATTTGCGCTAGCCGTCCCTAATTTAGCAGTATAATCATCACCACCCACCGCCAACTCTTGGGCTACTCTTTTACCAACGAATAGTGGGATTGACCGTCACATTATAACGCCTCCACGGCTGAAAGGGCGAGCATGTTTGGTGGGCCATGGATTCGAACCCGTGACCCGCAGATTGCGAGTCGAGCTCCCTAACCACCTGGCGATGCCGGGCCAAAGCCTTAAAGAGAAAGCGACAATGATTAAATAGGAGAGATTTGAGAGGAATGTAATACTCTTATATATATATTGCAAACCGTCGGTCTGGACGTACGTCTGTCTCCCGCTTACGATGGGCGCTTCCCGCGCTGCGTTTAAAAAGCTGCACACGCAGGTGAAGCTCAACATTCACTTTTGAAATGATGGGAGAACAGGCAGGAATAATGAACTCTGAACTATTAGGAAATAATGACACTATCATTCACATTTCAAAATGTGACATAACTTAAAGAATAAAAATGCAGATATACCGCATGTTATTGTTGAGCGGCTCTTAGCATGACTGAAATGCTCAACAATTACTTTTTGCGGTGGGCGGTATAAGTAACTCAGAGTTTTGGCTCTGACTGAAACCAAGAGTGCAACACAATTAACCTTTTTAAAGTCCATGAAATAATTTCAACTGATAGATTAACTTAAACTTTTCCCATCACTGGGGACGGGTACTTTTACTTGTAATTTATATAATTACTCTATTTCCACAATAACACTTTTTTAACTATTTAGAATATGACATAATTTCCAAATACTTCAAGAGTATGGGCGAATTATAAGCATAATTGAAACAAGTTCAATCCTAAAGCAACACATTAATTGGAAGTTACCAACCATTTTCGAAAAACGTGAACAAAGCAAGTTTAGTTTATAGTTGAAAAGTCATACTAAATATATGTTAAAGTACAATAAAGTTACACAACTGTAAATAAGTAATAAGTTTTGTTTCCCCAATAGGAAACAACAGAAGGAATACAAATCATTATTATTTATCTTGTGTTTCTGACTTTTATTATAATATTCTGTGAGATAGCAAATTCTATATATTTTTCATGATTATGGTTGTGTTTATCGTTCATTTATTATTTCCTTCTATCGTTTAGTTTATCTAGGAATTTTTAGCTGCATTAAAACCCTAACTCACCTTCTACATAATCATTTGTATTTTGATTAAATATATATATATATATATGTATGATGAAACTGACACGGGCTTCCCTAGCGGTGACGTACAGATACTATTAATGTAGCAGAAGAATAAGTAAATTTATGATCACATGGGGCTGTACTCTCCTGATCTACTATGCAAATAAATACCCTGCCAGAGGATTCACTAAAAGAGACAGAGTGTCACGAGACATATATTGAAGGATATTGTTATTGATATTCAAAGGTATTGTTGGAATATTGCATTTGCTATATTTTTTTTTCTTTCTGGTTCTTTTTCCCGATTCCATTACTATTGATTTATTAATATTTATGATAAATTGTTTATTAATTTTGGTGTGAAGTCTTTGGTAACTGTTGAATAAGTCATTTTTTTGTTGTTGAACCCTGATTACAGTGGCGTATTCATTTTGGACCATTACATTGGCACCCTACCAAGGATCTTTTCTTAATAGTTGAGTTGTTACTTTGGATTATTATTATTTTTTTGTTTCTTAATTTGGTATGGAGTGAGTAATTCACCAATGATTTAAGTTCAGTTAAATCTAAGTTAGCTAATATTTAAAAATAACTGTGTTACTATAGAAGTTAGTGAGTCTGATGTGGCAAGCTTGAAGCAGTTTGTCAGTATTGACAGAACAGGCGGAAGTGCTAACACGCATGGTGACTCTCGGATCAAAAATATCTTTCGAACACTACAGAGAATTTAAAAAAAGACATTACCTAATTTGTAACCAACGGTTTTAGATAATATAGAATTGCCTAACGAACTCTTTACTAGGAAGTACCATGCTAATTCAGGGGAGTCAGTGGACACTTATTTGTAAAACTGTGAAAACTTATAAAATATGGAACCTTAGCTCTACAGTGAGAGAAACGGTGAAGTGTATAGTATCACAATTACACGTTTTTTTTTTTACGAGAATATTTGGAATCCCACTTCGTTATATCTATTGCTGCTGTGCGTAAATTTACTTAACAATAGGAGCATCGACGTAATAAGAAACTTTTAATAATGAATAAAACTGAGCATTGCAATAGACTGTGCGATGCTATACTTATATTTAAATAGGGCACTTATCTATGCATTGTTCCAAGAAACTGAAATATGTAAATAGGGAACAAAGAAACAAGAGCAGAGATCAAAGAAGGAGATTTTGAGTCCCGTGAAAGTAAAATCCTCAATTAACTATTTACCAACAACTAAAACGGATTTGCCACACCTAACCCTAAAAATTGATTTTGTGAAAGAAGTAGGTCGTATAGACACTAGGTCAGATTATTCAGTACTAAATGAAAATATATGGCAACAAATCCAGAGAAATGATCCAACACTTCAACTAAAATATTGGAGTAAAGGTGACGTGTCTTGCAGATGGAACGAAGAACTGTCGTCAAAGATTTATCTGTATTTTGTCTTATTGGATTAGACTCGATTCAGCAAAACTAAGCAACTCTTAACTTCTTCACAAATGTTCTTGAATTAAATGTGTCATCTGTTTGGCATGGCTTTGAGACTGAAAAGATACTGAATGAAGAAGTACAATGTTCACACTTGTAGAGAAAAGACTGAACAATTAAAGCAACTTTTGTTGAAATATGCTGATAGTTTTAACAATAAACCTGGCCTCACTGATTTCTCTGAACATGATATTGTAACCACGACAGAAAAGCCACTGTTTAGTAAACCTTATCGTTATTCTCTCACTAAATTACAAGTGCTACATGATCAAGTGGATGAAATACTTCGGGATGGGTTAATTGAACTTTCCACTTCATGGGCTTCTCTAGTAGTTATTGTCAAGAAGACTAATGGTTTTAGGTTCTGTGTTGACTACAGGAAGTTAAAGCAAGTATCTGAATCTGACCGCTATTCATTGTGTCATATAAGTGATGTATTGAATGCTTTGTCAGGGGCAATCTGTATCAGTACGTTAGACTTATCCAGTGGATATTAAGAAATACCTGTTAAGATGGAGGATCGATATAAAACTGCTTTCATAACTGATAATGGACTTTATAAACTTAAACTGACGCCTTTTGGTCTTAAAATGCATCTGCCACCTTCCAATGATTTATGGATAAAGCTTTAACAGGGGCAACTGGATATTTCAAGGCTTATATTGATAATATTCTGGTGTTTTCATACACATTTGAAGAACACTTAAAATACTTTAAATTGGTTTTCTACAAGATACATACAGCTAATCTTACTGTAAAGTTTCTAAAAGCACATTTTGCTATCCTAATTTTCTCTAGCCATTAAAAACTTCTATTCATGAGTCTACAGATTACACGCCAATCAAACATCACTTGGGACTTGAGATCGTCATTCCTTGGAACCGTCTAACGAAATACCCAACAGCACCTCAAACCATTGATGAACGAACAGCAGAATTACAAGATGTCATACAGAAGGCAAGATCCAAAGTTGAAAAAATACAGAAGAAATATGCCTACAACTGTGAGAGACACCTAAACACATTTAAAATAGGTGATTTAGTACTATTAAGGACACATCCTTTATCTTCTGCAGTAAATAATTTTACTGCAAAATTTGCTCCGAGGTGGAATAAACCATTGAAATTACAAAGTGTGTTACTCCATTGGTGTGTTGAATTAAAAGATCCTAGATCAAGTGCAGGTATAGGACGATTTCATATTTCTAATATAAATATATATATATATATTCCCAGTGATAATCCATTCGATAGTAAAGAAGACAGTAATTGTTTTAGCCAGTTGCAGCAGAACGAAACTGTCGGCTACAGAAGACTTTCTCCGACAAGAAAAATGGCCTTCTGTTAGTGTTTCAATTTCTCATCCTTTAACGAATCCTGCTGATGACTTGCCTCTATATCCTCCTCAAAGGACATTGCGACCATGTCGCAGAGTTAATTATCGTAGTTAGCTGGTCTTCAGAGAGCTAAACTTTCGGTAAGCTGAACCAGAACCGGAAGATCTAGCTCGATATTTAAAATCGTGAATTGTATTTTTTTTTTGTAAGGTATCTGAACTTAAACTGTAAAGGATTCGTGATGTCAGTACAGAGAGGGGGTTAAAAGTAAGGATGCGAAAATTGGGATATTTTATACAAATTGATCAATTTCATCACTTCGTTTTTCAAGAGGAAAGGATGTGCGACATTATTATTTTTTTTTTTTATAGGTATGGTTGTGTTTATCGTTCCTATATTATTTCCTTCTATCATTTAGTTTATCTAAGAGTTCTCTGTTGCATTTAAACATTAACTCACCTTCTACATAATCATTTATATTTGGAGTAAGTATATATGTATGTATGTATGACGAAACAAACACCAGTTATTTCAATAATTGTTGTTTTCATATATAATTTGTTTATGCTTTTCGAACATGGAATATTAGACAATTTTCTCTGTAACGTTATTCGTGGAATGATTAGAAGTGGGCACTCGCCTATAGCCATTTGATAGCTGTTTCAAACCTATTTATTACTACGATTTTAAGTTTATATAA
Organism: Limulus polyphemus; assembly: GCF_000517525.1. Classification (NCBI taxonomy): domain Eukaryota; kingdom Metazoa; phylum Arthropoda; class Merostomata; order Xiphosura; family Limulidae; genus Limulus; species Limulus polyphemus. Next base: position 138,224 of record NW_013667844.1, on the reverse strand, counting down.
ATCATTAGTTATGGAATCTGCCTGTCTATCATATATTTTACATATTCAATTATGACAATATTGCTTATCTATTATTATACTAGCATAATATACTTCCTTAATCAAGTATGGAGTCTCAATTAGAAGGTCTTAATACACTAGGAGTAAGCAGCTGTGTATATATCTTATTAACTAGCACCCACTACAAGTACTACACGAGGTGTAAGGAGCTCTGTATATCTCCCGTTAACATGCAACCAATATAAGTACTACACGAGGTGTAAGCAGCTCTTTGTACAGTCTGTTAATATGTATCTAATAGAAGTAATACACAGTTTTTGATATAGTTTTCATTTTCATTATTAATATTGTAGTTCATAAATTCAGTTATCTTTAAATACAAAAACGTAAAGACCTTCCATGAAATGATAAATGATGTAATGGAAGTTTCGAATGAAGTATTTCACATTGATAAGTTATTCGAACTTCTTTGGTAGTTGCAGTTTATAACAAATATTCCAATTTATCTATAGTTATTGTTAGCAGTGGTTTATTTTCGATCCTCTATTCTGGACGTCTCATTTTTTTAGGGAGAACAAAAGTAGTACACATAATAGAAAAATGTAATTTTAAAGAAAAGTGGGATTTTATCAATTTTCACTGACTTAGTATTATCCAAGCAGTTTCCAAACAGTTGTTTAGAAAAATGTCAAATAAACGTGAGACATGAATAAAGGTGACATTTGACAGAGTTCACTGGCGTTGAGGATTTAGCTCACGTTCTTAAAACGATATTATTTTACATAAATAATATTTTATTTCGTAAGAACATTATTTCGTTTGAATAGATAATAAAATATCTTCATTTATTTTTTGTTTAAAGTATTTATTTATAAAGTTATGAAACAGGTTTCGTTCTTGCATAATTTGTCTTAATTAAGAATTGCTCAAGTTTATTTGAATATGCTAGTGTCGTTCGACAAGAAGTAAATTTGTTTAATTTACGAAGCGTTTCAGCGTCGATGCTTTACAAAGCAATTAATTTCATGTTACGAAACGACAAGAAGAAATTTTTTTATTTGTTATTTTTGAGCAATTAGTTAGAAAAAAGTTATACGAAAACCATTTAAGATTACGTTATAAAAACGTGTATTAACTGTAAAGCAGTAAGCAATAATGCCTTTCGTTTCCTGTTTGTATAATATCAAAACATTTTCACGTGAACAGTCTAGGACGTTAGTAGTAGAGATCTTAGAATTAAAATCAAAAACCTTTAAGATCAAAACAGTTTTACATTTTTTATATTCCGGGTTAAGAATATTTACTGAAGTTGCTTTTTGAAGTCTGTACTTAATCGAGTGTTCGACGGAACAGAACAAGAATGAATTGAAAGGGCCCATAAACAATTGAAAAAGACAGAGCTACATATACAACAGAAATAAAAGTATTTAAGGGTAAAAATACTAAGCATAAGCATTAGAAACTGATGTAAATATGAAGATACTGATTCAAAAAACAAGAGAAGGAAACGGGTACTAACTTTACTTACATCAAATATGATAAATTAAATTGTAAAATATACATAGTGGTTCGATTGAAATTGGTAGAGAAGACATGATACAACAAGATGCCTTCTCCAGCCTGAAAAACAAAGCACGCGTATATGAAGTCCTAAATACTATCAAAAGCAGATGTAGCAGTTGTACTAGAAAAATTTGGAGAAGTTCTCAAATTAAATCTATTCACTTTACATGGAAATAAAGGGTTCAAGTTAAACGTAAAATAGAGGAACTAAGCATAAAAATGTGGCATACATATTTATATTTAAAGAATTTATTATAGTCTAGGATGTTTTAATTAAAACGTAAAAACACTATACTACAGCTTCTTTAACATTTATCTCAGTTTGTGAATTACCAAACTCGTTACGTGTTCTTCGGATACTTTTCATCATGGTGCCTTGGTAAGATCTTATGCCAATTAGATTGGACAACAAATTCACATTATTTTAAAACATGCTCAAGTACATTGGACTTAATAGGGGATCTTAGGTTAACATATTCTTTCACTCGCGTTATCTATTTTCTTTTGGTAGAATCGATGTATCCTTGCTGACAGGAATAAATGTATAAACAACAAATGATGAGGATTGTAAAGCAGAAATACGGTCCTTAAATCTAAAGAAAAAATTTTAGGCGACAATTAGGTTTAAACACACATCTCGACTGAATCTGTGAATACACCCTTTTAATAATATTCTTTAACTGGCTTTTAACAATTAAAAAGTATTCACCCGTATATGGTAGACTGGCAATTACAGGCTAACTAGAAACTTGAAATATGTCTGATGTACTAACACTCCGTTTATTTAAATAATTACGAAGTATTCCATCAATAAAAAAAATAGGTATGCCATTCTTACATAAAATATGTTGATGTTATTAACTTCTTTGTAACATTCCATGTGCTAGATATTATATAAGCACAGTGAAACAATATTTTAACCAAGTTTTATTGAACCAAATGAGGAATAAAGCTCGAAAAATTAATAAACAAGCCTGTAAATATCTTTTTGTAGTAAACTTTATATATGAAGTAACCATTATTATTATTACTGATTAGTATCCAAAAAAAAAGTTGATGATATTCCTGGTGCTCTTCTGTAAACTTTATACTTGAGTCTATGGAGAAGTTGGGATGCTTGACCAGAAAACTCAAAGACAATAACAGCGTCATCAATATACCTACGATGGTAGAGAAGTCTAAACAGTTGCTGACAAATTACTAACCGCTGTTGTTTTTTTAAACATAAAAATAGATTGGCCAAGAATGGCGTCAAGCCCGAAACCATGAAAACATAATCGATCTGATCATAAAACTTTCCAATCAGAAGAAAGTAAGATTCTTTAACAGCAAATTTCATTAAGTTAAGAAAAAAGGAATGGTCACTTTGTTAGAAGCACCGTTGTAAATCAAACTGGTACTTAGCTGTGGTCTTTTTCAACGGTATATTTGTATACAATGATTCAATATCAAAACTTACAAGCCGACTATTCCCTTGAACAACGTCATAATTAAAGGTAAAATATCATTTAAATAAATTTTGAAATGCTACATTAATTAGGTAAACAAAAATAAGTTAAATAGCATATACAAGGTCAATGATCACCTTAATATGGTTATCAAGTTTTACCAGGTCAGTCATTAAATAAAAACCATTCCATATACAAAACAAATAAAATAATGTGAAATAATTTTTCTTTTGTATTTCGTACAAAATTAAGTTTTACAGTCAACTATAATAGAAGCTTCAACCTACAAACAACTCTTGGCTTTCAGTATGGATAGTTTAAATGTAAGTCAAGTAAATATTTATAGAAAAAAAATATATGCACAGCTCTTACTAAGGTAACATCATATAACAATAATTCATTTAAGTCTTAAGTCAAATTTACCAAATATTAAAATTATAAATAACCCGATCAAGGCACCCTGCTGCCGATCAAGCAGCAAACCCCAGTTTTACTCATCTTTCATAACTCTTGTAGTGCATCGAAGATTCACTCTAAGTCATTGTTCTATTTAACTACCATACTTGATTTTAGATTATGTCAGTTGTTTTAATCTTACATCAGATGATTGATTATAAGACAACTTTTCATAGCATACAAACAGAATGCACATTTTCATGTCTAGAAATAACCACTTTAAAATAGTTGTATTTGAACCAAAAGTAGACAATGTCATTTTCGGATATATTACATTTAATGTAAATCAAACAACGTTTATAGGTAAATCTATATTATCTCATAAGTTTAAGATATGGTACTGCCATGAACTGCTTAAATTTTTTACTTTAACAAACTACACTTAATAAACGGAAAACAGTTTGCTAAATGTAAAAATCCAAGACATGTACAAAATAGAAGTAGAGATCAAGAACAGAAACGTGACATTAAATTAAAACGAAGGACAACTCGTGTGTTAAAACAAAAAGAATGACAACAACCCTCTGCATTGTTCACTTAATAATACAAGGGACGAAAGTATATAGAATTTTTAACTAATCCTTTACAAACTTTAGTTAATACCTACCACCTTTAGTTATTGCATGCACAGAAAAGAAACATATAGAATTTTCAAATACTTCTTTATTAACATTTCCTCTTAATACAACTGACAGAGAAAAACAAATTACGTAAGCCTAGTAGTTGTGTTTTCAGAACAATACTAGACAAACATTATTTCTTAAATATTTTAACCCTTCCGTGACTGATGTTATTGACTGGTTTTAGTGAGTGCATGGTGCCACGGTTAACTGCACTTTCAAAGGTTATGGCCTGCATTGTTTCCCTATTGATAATTTTATTTCGTTTTCACATTAAGTTTCTTCTCATCATTATAAATAACATCTTGCCATAATCAAGAACCAATCACTACTTACTTCGACATTGCATTTACGCACGACATGATCCTTTATTCACGACTTGTTGTCATTCGTTAGATTTATGAAAATGATATGATGAGATTCTCCAAATCAGTTTTTCAGCATCTATTGGAATTTACCAGCAGCGAGTCCTATGTTCCTTCTGATGGTACCATCTACGACCAAACTTGTTGAGTTGCTGTGGTTTCATGATTGGTTCCTTCATTGACTAGCCTATTTTTCTACTACCATGAGAAGCAACGGTTGAGAAATTGTCCCAAGAGTTTCAAATCCGTAAAGTACCAAATATACATGGATGGTACTCTTGTTAATTTCAATGAGTTGAAGCAAGTAAATCAATATCGTGAATATCTGGAAAGCAGACATCTATATAATAAGACTCAGTGTCTGTGTGTCACGTAACTCCTTTTAAACCGCTAGTCACACCGACTTCTAAATGGTACCAAACGAATCGTCTCAGCCGCGAGGTTTGCACAAATATAAAATGTTTCACCCCACCCCTTGGAGAACCCTGGGATCTCCCGAAAACCCCTTCTCCTAAACTGCTGGACTCACTAGCTTCTAAATTCTGCCAATCAAATAAATTGTCTCGGCCCCGACAATTGCACAAAGGTAAAACTTTTCCCACAACCCCGAAAACACTCTTACGGGAATTCCACGAAAGCGGACCCCAAATTTGGAATCGATTTACATTTGAGCACGTAAACAAGTAGGCCTACTAATTACCATTCATAACTTAGTTGAAAAAAATAAATTTGCATTATAGCGGCCTGTAAATGTAGGCCATAGCCCTATGGATTCGCCAGTGATAATATGAAGTTTATTGTAGAACATGAAGAGAATCAACAACTTGCTTTCTTGAATGTTTAAGTCCACAACAGCAAGAGAAAATTCGATTGTGAAGTTTTTGGTTAAATAAATAAAATTACAGGACTACACACACATATATATACAGCATATTGTTTTTCTCTCTTCTCACATTTTTAACATCAACTCACCGGTGTTGGATTTCCTGTTTAGTTCAGATGCTATAGTTCTTTATGACTAATGTTTCTTTTAATCTTAACCACTGCTCATTTTCAGCCTTTCAGGTAATTTGGAACTGATCAATTTTTACATTTACATTCATGCATTCTTCCTTATGTTGGAAAATGTTTGAGAATTCTACATACTTTAACTCTATCACTGATCCTCTTCACCGTCGAACCTATATACGCACTATTACAAACAAAGCACTGATATCTGTAGACGGCATGTGATCAGTCCGCTTTGCAAATTCTATCTTTGAATACAAAATAGTTCCTTATTCTGTATACTGGTTTAAGTAACACACGTAGTTCAACTTGTGAGTACACATTACACAGGAAGTGCTTTATACTTTTCTTGATTTTCAAAGCATGTGTTCCAGTAAATGGTAGTGTCATATACACAATCTTTGTTGGAACATTATCTTTATCTTCTTTAGGGGTGGCCGCTTTGTTGGTAACTCGTGTTAAAACTTTTATTGGGAAGTCATTCAAACACAAGTATTTTTTTATGTTTTCCACTTTATTTTTAAACAGTTCAACATTACTACATAGTTTATGAGCTAGATATACGAGAATTCTGATTAGATTCTCTTTAAAGTTATTAGATCTAAAACTATTATAGTTAAAGTACAACCCCGAAAATGTAGGTTTATAATAAATTGCGATTTCAAATTTATCATATTTTTTCTTAACTAGAGTGTGTAAAAATGGTAACACGCAATCTCTTTCTTTTTCTACCATGAATTTAATGTTATTCTGCTGTTTATTCAGATAATTCAAAAAATGATCTACTTGTTCTTCACTTTCAAATACCGTAAATGTTCGTCCACATATCTTTTATACACTATCGGTTTAATTTAATATTGGATATTCTTCTAACCATTTCTTTTCCTTAAAACACATAAATACATTAGTCAATATGGGGCCAAACAGAAATCCATACTTTCCAATCATAAACCTTACCATTAAACAAAAAATGTGATTCTTTTGTAGCTATATCCATTAATTCTAGAATATCTCTTTCGGTATTCCCATAAAACTACCCCCTGTTTCATATAATCAGGTTTCACATATCTCAATGGTTTCATCTAATGGTATATTAGTAAATAATGATTCTACGTCAACACTTGCAATTACTTGATCCTTATCAAATGTCAAATCCTTATTATTGTCTACAAATTCAAAGCTATCTTTCAGAGTATATTCATTATCAATAAATTCTTTTGAACCTTTACTTAAAAATTTTGCTAATTTGTGATTATAGCAACCAATGTTGGACACAATAGGTCTCCTTGGACAATTGTCTTTATAAATTTTTGGCAATCCGTACAATATACCCGCATTCGAACCACTAGCACCTGAATTAAACAGGAAATCCAGCCCCGGTGAGTTGATGTTAAAAGTGTGAGTAGAGAGAAAAAATTGCACGTTTGAAATTACCTTGTGTTATTTACTTAAATATTTTCATCTTTATTCTGAATAAGTATAAAGATAATCTGGTGAAAATATTAGTTCATCGTGCGTATAAATCACAAGGAATATTTTCATAAAGGAGGGAAGAATATAATATTATTTTTGACAAAAAAAAAAGATTTCACTGGTTATAGGACAGAAAAGATCATATGATTTTATTTCGAAGGAATTCTAGTATCGAAACAACAGATCACAAATAAGTCAAAATAATCTATATCAATGGCATTTACTACAAAACAGTTCTTCAGTAACAAAACAACTGCGTAATATTTTTCGTTTGTTTGTAATTAAGCACAAAGCTACACAATGGGCTATCTGTGATC
>NW_013667844.1:105467-130032 GCF_000517525.1 Limulus polyphemus | reverse complement strand
GTCAAAATGTGTTAGATGTACCCGTTTTTATTATATTGTGTATTCCGAGTGGTCAAAAGTTGTTATATGTACCCGTTGGTATTCTCTTATAATTTCATCCCCGTTTAATATATGGTGATAAACCTTTACAGAATATATCTTTCATTACTTTACATTACACATAATTACTCTAGTTATTACTTTCCCTTTATCGCAATATAAAGATGCATCAGCGATTTACACCTGTAATGAAATATACAGATGACCTTAGGATATGGCAGTACATTTACGTAGTTATGACAGAAAATTAGCAGAAAGTCGACGCTCAGAAAAATGTATTTAACATAAAGTTAACACAGGTGGTAAGTGTAGTAATGATGATGTCTAAATTGGTATAAAACTTAAAATATATTTTGTTAGCTAATATTACATACACTTTGATATAGATTGTTTTGCTACTGGCAGGGCGTAACTCAGTAGTTAGCGTGCTCGAATTGGGAATTTGAGATCTACGGTTTGTGGACTATTGTCACATAATCGTGATCTGAGAGCCCAATCCTATTATTCAATCTGGTAAGAATAGGACAAGTTCAAAATTAGAAACGGCTATTCACAGATAGCTTTTTGTATACTTTGCGAAAAAATTCTAAAAAACAAACTTGACTCTTATTACAAAAATAAATTATTGACAAAATAACATCTTATTGTATTTCATTATATTTCTTACATCTTTGGTGTTTAAAAGTACATTAGTGGAAGATTAAATAAAATCAAAACATTCTGTTCCTCGTAACTCGATTTATGCTCTTGCGAAAATAAATAACACATGTAAGTAATCTAATACAATGTTAATAAATGTTATTAATACATACTAATGGTTGAAAATAATATGCATACGTTTCCCTGGAAAAATATATTTCCAAATTTTGTTTCAAAGATATCTTTAGAATAGGTCAAACTGGCTGACCCATACTAGTATGATTTCCTAATAATTTATTAAAAGTTTTTTATCTGAACTAATTTTGAAAAGTTTCTGTCAGTGGGTTTTAAAGTCTTGATTTATAAATTTAATAGCCACAGTGATTAGATTGTTTTCTTTTATTTGTAAGTCACTCATGGATAAAAGGCTACAAATGGCATATCTGGAGTAATACAAAAATATTAAAAGTATTCTTTGTTATTTTTTCTAATAGCTTTATTTCATTGTATTAGATACAGTGATAACGCCGTACAGAATATTTCACTTCCGTTCATTTAGGACTTTATTTGATTACTCTATGTCTGTAATGTTCCTTTTTGTCTTTATATATAGGTGTGTCAGCAACTTTGAAACTTCAAAACTGATTGTTTGTTTCTTTATTTTTAAGCACAAAGCTACACAATGGGCTATCTATGCTCTGCCTACCACTGGTTACGAAACCCGATTTTTAACGTGGACTAACTGCTGAAGGAAATGAAACATTGTTTCACCAGCCTGTACAAGTATTTTTTGTATTATTGTTTTCGTTCTAATGAAGTCTTTGCAGCAATGAGGTATCCAGTTGTTGTTATTTTGTTTTTGTTTTTTGTTCGCTTTTACCAATCATAAGTATAAAAACCAAACTAATAATTGGTCACAGTATCCTCTTACGAACTAAAAAAAATATGTTGTCAAGGTGGATTTTTATTCCATTCATCACAAACAGACGCCATTATCTCGTTTTGGCACTTCTTCAATCGCTAACACTTTGCCTGGAATTATACAATCAGATTGGTCAAAAAGCAAGATCTGGAAGTAAGTAAGTTATCTTTATCTCTTCTGCTTAACATAGTCCTAGCTGTCATAACAATTTCCTGGCTAACATAAAACCTTTTTAATGTCGTAATATTTTCAAATTTTAGCAAATACAATGTGATGACACGCCAGAAAACTTATCACCAGAAAATGTATGAAAAAACCATAGAGTTTGTATAAAAAATAAATTGTATCGCATACAAAATATTAAACGGTCTTTCTAGTTTGTTTGTTTGTAATTATGCACAAAGCTACACAATGGGCTATCTGTGCTCTGCCCACCACGGGTATCGAAACCCGGTTTCTAGCATTGTAAGTTAGCAAACATACCGCTGTGTCACTGGGGGAGCGTCTTTCTAGTATAAGACAAAATTTAAAAGGTAAGAAATCGTTGAATATAGATTACGTTCTTACTTTCATACTGGATTAGGTTTATCGATTCGTTATATATTTTAAGGGAGTCTATTATTGACTCATTTTAACTTTTTGTTATTAAACTATTATTATTCTAGTGAAATCTTGTAGCAGTTTAGTTTTATACCTGATCTAAGACCCATATACACACACATAAATATTTTTTTCCTTATTCCAAGATTAAAATCAAACTTGTAGAATTCAATGACGAGGAACCCGCTGCAACGCAATAGTTTCGCCGAATTTACAAAGTGGTGGAACTTAAGCATGTAGAGTCTTTTACCCAAATAGAGATTATCAAATTGTGGTTCGCATATCCACAGGGGTTCGCGAGTCATGTTCGAAATTTTATAAAAATATTTAAAGACATGGTATTTGAATATAAAGTATTTTTCGTAAAATTGAATTTATATGAATTAAAATATTTAATTTTTGAATACAGCTTTTCATGTATACGGGTTAAAATAAACAAAAACTAGGAAACATCGACAGGTTTAGGGATCCACGGAAACATTTAAATTAAAAGGAGTTTGAGAACCGTTGTTTTACATTGAAGTAAAGGAAAGTAAAGAACCGTTGTTTTACATTGAAGTATAGGAAAGTAAAGAACTATACATCTAAATTAAACCATCCCGGTTTAATGACTACGTGTTTTCCACCCCTTAATATGTAACATAACTAGCTAGTGGCCCCCCAATGGTACAGCGGTATGTCTGCGGACTTACAACGCTAGAATCCTGGATTCGATACCCGTGTTGGGCAGAGCACAGACGGCAGCAGATTAACAGCCAAAACGTAAGCTAAAAAGCTAGTGCGTTATCGCTAGCTAGTTTGTTTGTTTTGTAATTAAGCACAAAGCTACACAATGGACTATCTGCAGACAAGTACTAAGAAAAACTGTTTCTAATTTACTAGCGGCGGAGATTCGATCGTGGATCCTCTTGATGGGAAGAGTCTGGTGCGTTATCCACTCCTTGAATGAACTAAATATTTGAGTGTTTTCAAGAAAGGTATCCTGGTTTTTACTAACTGGTACACTAGATCGATTGGGTGTATCAATTAAATGATTTAGAAGGCTTTTTTAAAAAAGTAACTTTTTCCCGTGTATTTTCTGTATTTATTATATGTATTGTAAGAAGGATGTATCTTTCTTCCATCTTCTTAGCTTCTTCCGTATTACAAGTCTTGGTTTTCCTTGAAACTAGGCAGTCGCCTGTCTTTAAATCTGTTGATGTTGTTTGGTTTATTGTCAAGGTATTTTCTCGTCCCGTAGGTTTCTGTAAACTTCTGTGGTATATGAATTATATGTATTGGTAATTATCACGTCAAGGAATGGGAAATTTGTTATATATTTTTATTTACATCGTGAATTGTATCGTCGGATGTTATCTGTTCTGTTAATTCGTGATTTTTTAATCTTCTCTGTATTGCGTAGCAACATTACTTTAGGCAAGTGGATAACGCTCAACATTCTCATCGTGAAGACCCAAGATGAAATCTCGGCGACATCAACGCAGAAATGGTCTTTATCAGGACTTCCATAAACACGAAAAGAAATAAGCACCCGAAAGGTAGGATAAAAATGGTTATTAATTAGTATATAGTTATAAATAAGAGCTTGTTACTAATTAAAAATTAGACAGCAGTGATTGTATGGGTTATTACGCAAGACAACGACTGATATCCAATCGTCGCAACAAAACTAAAAGTGTTTAAAAAAAATACTAACGTGTCGGTGTTTGTAAATGCAGAACTGAATTTCGAAGCGTAACTGAACTTTTTCTTACAGCAGTGAGGAAGATTAACCAAAGACTAACAGGTTAATCCAACTCTGGGTGAGAAGCTTAATCTTAATTTAAACTTTTATCCTACCAGATGTTCTATCAGGGCGAGCAAAATCTTCTGGCAACTACAAATAAAAGTTTCCAAGAGATCAGTGTTTTTTAAGCCAAATAATATTTTGAAACTTATGGATGGTTATATATGCAGTCATTTCTCTTTTTACTCTGATTATTACGTTTTAAATAAACCTTTTCTATCTAAACGTACTTTATTTTTACCAGAAAATAAAATATTTCAATAACATTATTAGCTGCGAGACCTTTGATTTTCTGAACTTTTTCATTCGAAGCATTTTATTTGAGCGAATAAAATATTTTAATAGTTTAAAAGTAAAATTTTCCAGACCTATCCGATTGTTAGTGTTAAGGCTTTAATTTGAATCTCCTTCTTCTGCATGGTGCCCGGCATGGCCAGGTGGTTAGGGCGCTCGACTCGCAATCTGCGGGTTCGAATCCCCGTCACATCAAACATGCTCGCCCTTTCAGCCGTGGGGGCGTTATGATGTGACGGTCAATTCCACTATTCATTGGTAAAAGAGTAGCCCAAGAGTTGGCGGTGGGTGGTGATGACTAGCTGTCTTCCCTCGAGTCTTACACTGCTAAATTAGGGACGGCTAGCGCAGATAGCCCTCGTGTAGCTTTGCGCGAAATTCAAAAACAAACAATTATCTGCATGGAGTTACCGTTTAGTGAGAAACAAATCCTGTAATTAAACCTAAGTGACACCATTCTATAGTTATATTAGTTCCAGTAAACCTTGATTTGAATTAGATGTGAAGAACTTTATATGATGATCTTATCATCTTAGTATTGTAAGAAAATATCTAAGTTAAGATATCGTTTAGAATGAAAAAGAAACAAAAATGTAATAAATATCAAAGTGAACGCTTTCGTTTCAAATTCAAATACTGATGGCATGTAAAGCACTATTTAAAGGACGATCACTATTTGACTTAAGATGAAATATGAAAACTACTTATGTACGATATTACAAAAATTTTGGAAGTGTCGAAGAACGTTACAATCGTATCGATGGGCCTTTTACTTTTTTTTTTATAATGTGGCATACATAAATGCTGAGATATTACTATATGGGATATTTCATTTCCCTGTTATTTTTGTTTCTTAAGTTGTCCTGGTAATCTCTGGCTACCTTAAGAGTATATCTGGCTTACTGATATTCCTTTGTGTATAATACTATATGTTACATTTTTTATGTACTAAGTATGTTCAGAACATGTAGACTTTTCTAATTTTTGATAAGAATAGAAGAAAAACATTTATATTCTATGCTCTAGTTGGTGTAATGAAGTTACGACGCTCTTCAATTTACCGTGAGGAAGACTTAAAAGCCTTTGATCAGTTTGAAGGATCTCAGTATTCTAGAATAAGTATCGTAAAATGTCCTTCATCATTCAGCTCGAATATGAGAGCTAGCTATGATGTGAGTACTTTACGTTAATTACCTCCCGGCACTTTGTAACAAATAGTATACTCTAAATATTTTACTCTTAATGGAGAAGAAACCACTCTTCTAAATATACCCAAGTTTTTGAATAAGTTGTTTGGACTTTTATACTCATTTTACAGGGATTCACGGTGATATTTTTCCTCAGTATATGTTACACTAATGCTATAACATATGTTAAAACCCTTTCAGTAAAGAAAAAACAGTCTATATATTGCATAGAAGCGTATACGTGCTGTACTCAGTTATCGTATAACATGAATTATGTATCTAATATCTTATTCAAATGTTCTCAATAGTTATGAGAAGAAGTTGTTAAACACTCTTCCTTCACTCTAGATGAGTTTACCCTCAATTAAAAACTTTTGTTGCCTGTTAATTTTCATTTCTGAAGGTGTATTTTAACCTCATTTTATAAATGATTCAGTGAAAAAGAAAGCGAAGATTTGTGATTGCTTTGGATGTTGTGATGATTAACAGAGTGAAACTTGCAGGCAAACCCAATATTGTTTGGTATCTCTTGACGATGGTACTTTCATTTGTTCTGTTATTACGAAAATACATTTCAGTGCAACATTCTTTAAGTGAAAACTTATTCTAATCAACAGGGATTGATTGAGTCTACAATAACTCTGATAATCTTTTGCACCCCACCTTTGTTATTTTTTGTTAATCTCTCATTTAATAGTTTGAGAAAATTAAATAAATGGAGAGAAGTTTTTTTTGTGCTGAGACATGTTCTGGATGTTTTCAAAAGAAAGTATAATTACAACCCGAAGAATTAATATTTTTTTCCGATTCCAATTCATTTCAGGTTTTGTTCCATTGTTGCTGATTTTGTAAAACACAGTGGAGTTTCGTTTTCTTAAATATTATTGACTATAAGTATTAATTGTTTCTGTAACCTTATTTATAATTATTTGTAACATTTTCTAAAGAACAATAGGTTTGACTTCTGCGTATTTAATTAGTAATTTTTGATATTATATACACATATCACAACAGATAATGAAGCTTGGCTTATTGCCAGCTCTGGCCAAGGCATTGTTGATGATGACAAAACCTTGTCGAAACGTTGTACATTTGCTGTTATGTTAAACTTATATTAAATTTTTTCTTCATTACCCATTCAAGCCGTCTCCAGCCATTATTAGTCTCAAAGTGGGTTCCTCGTCATCGAATTCGAAATCGAAATTGTTTGTTTGTTTGTTTTTAATTTCGCGCACGGACGACGTGTTACTATCTATATATGTAACTGGCCAATGACAAATTTCCGACCAATAGCAGAGAAACACCCTCAGAGTTGACTGAAGTCTATGGTAAGTATATGATCGCTCGTTCTAAAAAGTATATTCATAGAGCAAGACTGCTAAACGACTCAAAGCCAAAGTACAAGACGTTTTGAAAAAAGACAGCATTCAGTGTTCTTCAGGGAAGCGGAAAACTGACACAGCAGAGTGCTTAAGAGAGCAACGATCTCCAAAATCAAAATTATGCGGAGAAACAGCCTATATACAAAATGAAAGCTGTGGTTACTGAAAATGAAAAGAAACTTCTCAATCAAAAATTCATTGTGATGAAACTGGACTACCCTGTGGTGCCATTAACAACATAATAAACAAGGATTCGAAGTTCCCGAAGGCTCAGGCAAAGATTCACCTGCTTTCAGCCATATTTCTCCGTCAATAGCTGTTTTCATCTGGAGATGATCGGAGAAACTGGAATCACAGTAGTTCCATTTTACGATACAGCTGTCAAGTTCTGCAATGGATGTTCACGATCTTGGAAGCTGACATGCAAATACATTCTGCGGAAACTTGACGAGATCTGTGTTTGTTTGTTTTGAATTTCGCGCAAAGCTACACGAGGGCAATCTGCGCTAGCCGTCCCTAATTTAGCAATGTAAGACTGGAGGGAAGGCAGCTAGTCATCACCACCCACCGCCAACTCTTGGGCTACTCTTTTAGCAACGAAGAGTGGGATTGACCGTCATAATATAACGTCCCCACGTCTGAAAGGGCAAGCATGTTTGGTGGGACGAGGATTCGAACCCACAGATCACGAGTCGAGTTCCTTAACAGCCTGGCCATGCTGGGCCGTGGCCAAGGCACCGCAGAGCGATATGTTAGGAACTATGTTAATAGTTTGTACATGATAATAGCGCTACACCGATTTATTTTAATTACAATATCCAACATTTAGAAACGATGTTAAGAGGACGTTAATCGATCGAATGCTAATAAAAATGCCCCCCAATAGCACAGCGGTATGTCTGCGGACTTAAAACGCTAGAAACCGGGTTTCAATACCCGTGGTGGGCAGAGCACAGATAGCCCTTGTGTAGCTTTGTGCATAATCAAAAACAAACAAACAAACAAGCTAATAAAAATAAATAAATAAAGACGTAGCATGTAAAGAGAGCAAATGTTTCAAGTGTATTGAATTATATCATTCTGAATTTTATATCAAAGCTTTAACATGACAAAAGACGGAAATAAGTGGTTTAAAAAGTTTATGCTTACATTTTAAACACAATACAAAAATAGAATATTAACTTTACTATTAACATCTTAAAAGGGTATACAAGGCAAAACCAATCAATATTATAAATTTTCTTACGCATGATCAGCAAGTACTGGTAATACTGAGGGGTTTCGTAAGTCAGAAATTCATGTTTCAAACACAGTCAATATCAAGTCACGGTGGGAAGACATGTAACAGAACTACAATAGAAAGGTACGTAATAGCCATTTCCGAGGCAAAATATTCATACATTCAGATCCATTTATTCCCTTTATTTATTTAGTTAATACAGAAAAAAAAAACACTAATGACTAGACTTCAGAGTTTGATGACAATTTGAGAGAATATTATTTAGGCGAGAATGCATTTGAAAACTAGAAAATATGATGTAAGTTTTCATTTTTTTAAATAGTATAATACACAGGAATATACAGGAAATAAAATAATAATGTGATGTTGTACTTGAAACTCAGTAACCTGTAATAAAGAGGTACTTGAAGAAACACTGCAAAGGAATTCCCTTTTTTCATTTTACTAACTTGAGATTCCCATCTTTAATACAACACTTCACCCATGTTGGTTTATTCGTAAAAAATATGTCGTTTTAACCGTATAACACACTATTTAACATTTCCAGATTCAATAATTTAACATCCAAATTTCTTTGATTCTTAAGCAGTTTTCGTGTGCTAAAACGAATTACTAAAAGATAATGTTATGAAAATCATAACAGTCTTCAGATTATAAAGTGTACAGATACAAATCATTAGAGTAAGATTAATTTTTCTGATAAGTCATGACCCTAGAATACAGAGTTGAAATATGCTAATTTTATTCAGATGCTGCAAGGTTACGACAGGTGAAACAGTGAGTGTCATTTCAATCTTCATTTAATATAAATATAAGATATGTTAATGAAACTTTTGCATTAGAAATTTATAAACTATAATAATATCATTAATCCTAAGTCTTCAACATAATGAATTGGAATATCACTGCTTTAACACACTTATAGTTCTTAAACTAAGGATGTACATTTTACTCTTAAATTAATGTTAAAGTCCATAAAGACCCCACTGGCTTTTTAAGCACGTATCTAAATTAGCTTTGCACCAAATTGCCTGTGTGTTCATGAATGTATTGGTATTGCGATTAATCTCAATATTTACTGCTTATATTTCCTATGTATTCTATACAGAAAAATGAGTGATTTAGCTAATTCCTTTGATCAGGTAGTTACACTGAGTTTTTTTTTTTAATTTACAGATGCATAAAATTACACTTAATGGTGTAACGAATTTATTGTTATGGATTTATTGTTAACATGAACGTTGTTTAGGTTAAATTTGTATTTGAAAATATGCGTAACTTATATTGTCAGATATGTATTTCGTGTAACGAATTTATTATATATGTATTTTAATGACAACATTTGTTGGGATTAAGTTTATATGTAAAAACGTGCTTGACTTACAGTGTTAGTTACGTATGGCGAAACTCCCGCCAGTTCTCCAAGGTTGTACAATATTCGTGAATGCAATAATCGACAATATATCCACTTCCATAACGGTTAAATATAGCTAGTATTGTTGTCCGAACTTTAGAGAAAGACATTTCCCGCCCATATAAAAAAACCAAGGCCAAAGAAGAGAGCATACAAGTCTGCTAGGAACCTGTTATAATCGTGATTTTGCTAACCCTTATCAACCAGAAAATATACGACATTTGACCAGGAACAGTTATAAACTTCGAACGTCAGTGGATTCTCATCGGACGTTAATATCTTCCCGAAAGTATTACTGAATTCTCATCGGACATTAGTGGTTTTATAAAAATATTATATTACTTCGATGGCCCAACAACTCAGTGTCTGACAAAGCTAGCTAGCTTCTTGACAATTGTACGTACATCGACTTCAAGTTAACTCGCTGGATATCAAGGAGACTCTGAACTAGAAAAAAAAATTGTGTTGTTTGTAAGTTAGTGAAATGTTTGTTTTATAAAACTTGTGGTAATTATTCGTAATAATTGTTGTTGTAAATTGTACTGTGGTATATATATATATATATATATATATACGTATTTGGGTAAAAAACGAAAACTGTGTGTGTCAATCTTGTTGGCAAATAGCGTAAATTAATTAAAATATCGGCTTCGGACTATTTTAGATTCTCAATACGTAACAATGGTGAAATGTGAGCACCTCGACAACAATGAACGATATAAGAATATCGGGGATTTTAGGGTTAAACAGTTATGAAGATTCGTTTATCTTTTCATATATATGTTTTATTGCTCTCCTAATTTTCTTTATATTTTATATACAGACACTAAAATATTGGATTCGCTCATGTAGCCTTCAGTCACTAACTGTCTTCCTCAGAAAAATGTTGTCGATCTAGTTGAAATTTACCACGTGACAACATTAAGTGGTTGGAACCGTGTGTTTAAAACTATTAAATTTTTGATACTACTGTTTTGGTTTCTGAAAACCCATTCAAAGCATGCTTTTAAATAAAGTTAATGATTTGTCATGTTTTTAACAATTATATTAAAATTTTTACATTTTCAGTGTTAGAAAAACCATGAAATACTTTAGTAAATAATCATTCAAATATATATATTATTTAGTTTCGGTTAGTTTGTTTGTCGTTAAGCGTAAGGCTACACAATTTGTCCTGTATGGAAACTCAATTTTTAGCGTTATAAGCCCTAAGACTTAACTTTAAGTCACTGTGAGGAACATATGTTACAATAAAAGCTGAAAAATATTCTGAAGAGCACACAATGTGTTCCAAACTTTATTTAATTTACCTTAGAAGTTTCTTTGATTAATGGAATGCGTCTATTGTAAGATCACAAAATGCTGTATCAAATGTAATGTAAAACTGATATATATTTTGTTTAGGGTTCATTTGGGTGATATTTAATGTGACATTCATTTATATGTTAAATTGCTTGAAATTATAATCTACATATTGCGTAGCTTCTGCAAATATAATATCTTTTACATGTGATGTTTGTATGAATTCGCAACTTTGCAAATTCAAAAAGATTTCATTCTGTTATGCTATTTAAGAAACTATATATATATAATATAAAACGGGATTCAAACTTATTTCACATTTTAAATGAAACCTCGTGATTAACAATTATATAAAATATATAAAACGGGATTCAAACTTATTTCACATTTTAAATGAAACCTCGTGATTAACAATTATATAAAATTGGCTCGCTTATAATTTTTGTATGGTAAAAAAGTTATTTTTATTGTATGCCAGTGAACACAGCGAAGTTGCATGTGGTGTTTTCCAAATCAAAACAAAGATAAAATTGATAGTTTTAAAAAATAAAACTTTAAAAGAATGTTTCAGAAGACGTAAAAAGACATAGAATCACTATCCAAAATCTGAAAGAAAAGTAAGCATTTCTAATTCATAATTTTTACATTTATTTTGTTCATTCAAGCTGTTATTTATGCCGATAAAGCCTAATGCAAACACAAGCCTAAAACATCGACCCTGTCGACAAAATGAAAGTTGACACTGTCGAGTGCAAGAAGATAACTAAACTTACTTCATCTTGTTCCTCGAAAAACATTTCTTTTTATCTTATACTTCAATATCATAATTCAAATAAGATAGAAAATAAATCAAGTTTTTTACAAACATTAAAAAAATCAAGACTGTAATTGTGGCGGAAGCTGTTCACAAACATCTTTATCTCCAGCAGAATAACACCTAGGTAAACTTTTATCACTTTCTTCCGATCTATTCGTGAATCTTCTCTGACATGAAAGCTTACATGGTTGAAAAGAACAGAAAAGTAGCTTTCATTACTGTTTAGACGAGATCTCGATACTGAGATATAGGGTATTACATCCCACCATGACAACCAAGATTGAGGAAAGGAGATTGGTTAAAAATCGATAAAACTATATTTGTATTCAACTTACGATGTCAAATTAGTACTATTTTGTTCAAAACTATTATGACTTTCTTCCTTTGGCTCCAAGTGCAGTATTACGCCCAGAGAAAAATCATGAAATTCACAACCGCTTATCATTTCGTTCGAAACACGCTGAAATCAACCCAAAATCAAAATTTGTCATTTTTTTAAATGTGAGTAAAATTAATCAAATAAAACTTTGAATAAATTTCAACCCTGAAGCATTGTCTTACATGTGAAACAATAAATACAAGCTTTTATTTTATCATGTTTTGATTCGATGATGCAATATTTACTCGAGGCGAAATGCATCAATCTGGGCATGATAAAGTATTTTTTTTTGCTAAAAATTTACTTATTCTTTCCCAAATATTTTGATTTAATACATTTTAATGTACATATATAACATTAACATGCCCCTACTTCATTTACCAAATGTAATTGAAATTACATTAATTTGTCATTATGAAAAAGAAAACGCTTCTTCTCTTCAAAACACAAAGTGAAAGAAAAATATAAAAAAATAATTTATCAGCTTTTTTGTTGTACGAAAAATTCCCGCTGAATCCGAGTATGTTTATAGTGCATTACTGACATTTTTGGTATGTAGTTTCTTTACGTGCAATTAATCATGTTAACACATAATGAATATTACCCGATGGCTAGGTGTTAAACTAAAGGGATTATAGCTCTAGAATTTGGGGTTCAATTCTTCAGCTGAAACATTAATGTTAGATATAGAGTTACGGTAATCATTGTGACAGTTTGCCACGGAATATAATGATATAAGAATACTTTAATTCATTATCTAACAGACGAAATGTTTAAACTATTTATAGAAAAGCAAAAGCAGTGTGTTTCTATTACACTTGTGCTATTCAGAATCACTGCTTAGCTCTATAACAATACAATTTATTGCTCACAATTTGTATCACTTTCTACACTAAAAATTCATTGAATGTGGGAGGAATGTTGGTATAAAGAATTGTTACACAAGAAAATAACACCCAGAATATACATATTGGTTGACCAGTAACAATTTACACTAGACCGTAAAACACTATTTAATGATATAGGTGTTCTATATCAAGTAGTAAATAAATTTTGATTACAATTTCAGAAAAATACTTCAAAAATAACTTAAAGACATACACTTAAGCGTACTGTGGAATTTAGTGTATAACAATACAAAAACTATCGCTGTTACTAACAGTAAGATAACCGAATCGCTAGTTTCTGTCCCTACCTGGCAGTTCAATTAAAATTAATTACCGTTTGTGAAATAATGCATGTTAAGTAGAATTTGAGCGACGACAGGGCATGCGTTTGTGCACATTCATCAAAAGAACTGTAGTCAATTTTATACAAAAAAATAAACAAACTGTAAATGAATACAGTTGAAGACAATTTCGCTATGGCAATTTACAGAAAAATTCTTTTTGATAACAGTAAAATAGCATACGAAGGTAAATAAAACCCTGACAAAAGATAATGAAGGATCAACCACTCTTTAAATACGGTAACCTTGGTTTCGTAGGGATGTAAAAAATGGCAGTCTAAGTAATCGTGTTTATCAGTATCTCTGTAGTATACGGTGGTTTTAAGATAATCATCTGAAATGTGGATATTCACGTGGAAAAATGAGGCACTGTCATTGGATACTTGGTAAGTGTATTTAAAGGCTGGGTGGAGTTGTTGGATAAAGTTGAGGAACTGCTCTACTTGACCTTTTGTACATGTAACAAATAACAAATAAAATGTCGTTAGTGCAACGGATGAAGAAGTCGGGGAACATACCATCAAATGTCGTATAGAGGCGTTCCTCGAGGTAGCCAACAAACAAATTAATAAAGAAATGGCCCATTTTCGTGCCCCCGAAAACATCAGTGAGTTGTTGGTACAATTGGCTAATTAATTCGATGGTATTCATTTTGAGAACAAGTTCTACTAGACGAAGGAGACTTTCAATGGTAGGAAATTTAGTCTCTCTTTTGTTCAAAACGTGTTGCAGAGCTGGCATGGCGTCACTTCGAGGAATAACAATGTACAATGACTGTAAATTCACGGTGTAGATGTAAGTTAAAGGATTTGTGTGGTGAAAATAATCTTTAATGTTGCTTTAAACATCTGTGGTGTTTTTAACATAGAAGGGAAAATAAATGACCAGGGATTACATGATATAACCTAGTTGATTATATATTTGTTCACAGTACTCTACAGAGATACTGACAGTCACACTTACTTACACTACCATTCTTTCCATCCCTACGAAACCAAGGTTGCCGTACTTAAAGGTAGTTGACAAGATTGAGACGCTTATAGTCTGAGGATAAAAAACCTTCTTTCCAAAACCATTTAGATAGCATGATGTTTCAGAGACTGCACCAAATACCAAACCATCCAACGTAAGGACAAAAATCAAAACGATATAATCCCCTCATACCGTCATACAGAAAAATCTTCAATTATTCATGATTGACCTCATCACTGATGAAATATTTACTACACCTCCTTTAATCTTTTATAGTCGTAATCCAAACCATAATGATCTCTTGATGCACACGAAGCTACACTGTACCGGAAATATTTGTTATATCCGTCCGTATGTTTCAAACAACACTACAGTAACTGGCCCTAATTCCACATTCCACGTTAGGTGACATTACGCCTGCATGTTGGGATGCATCATTTACTGTATTCATGGTAACAGGTGTCGAATTATATATCGGAGAAACAGCCCACAGACTTGATGATCGTTTTCGCGAAAGCCTTAGATCTGCAAGAATAGGCTCCAGTGACCTTCCAGTTCCTAGGCCCTTTAATTCCCTTACTATAATGGTGCCTCCGTCATGGTAATCTTAGTCATTAGAAATAGAAAACTTAATAATGTGAAAAGAGAAATCCTAGAACACCATCTTATCTTCCACCTCTACGCAAGTCCCATTGTGAAATTAACGAAATATATACTTTCAACCAATTTAAAATACCATGAACACTTTCTCTAGATATATCTTATACAAACCTTTTCTTTAGACACATTTTACTTACCCTTTACTCCTTGTTAAATCTCCTTTTCAACTTCAACCCGATGAAAGTCTTCCCCTTCTGAGAATTATGTCTCTGGATTATGATTTTATCAGTTTATAATTTTATTTTGCTATTTTATTATTTTGCAAATTAGTGTTTATATATCTAAATCCTATTTCAGTTGCTCTAATTACTTGTTGCCCGTTTTCTTGTTAATCTTGCTACTACTTACGATAAAAGATCAATAATGTTTTTATCAAACAATATTTTTGTTATTTTGCTCCAGGATGAACATGTGTAATTAGCATCTTTGAATACTCTAACCCTTGAACGATTCTTTCTGAGACTAATTTCAATGTAACACGGTCTTTACTGCCTGACGAAGAGCGTCTGCCCAAAGCGTTGCACAACATAAAACTAAATAAAGTTTTTATTTAGAAACCTCAATGTATCCTTTATGTATCTTTTATCTGATTTTTTCTGCTCACAACTTGGGGAACAATCATCACTCAAATAAAACTATTGTGATTCTTTAGAACAATAGAATAGGTTGGAAAATCGGTAGCTTCTACATCATAACAATATTACATAGAACAAATACGGTAATGGTCACAATATTATTTATCTAATCGGACCGATGAACTCTGGACAGAGAGAGAAACGAGTCGTAAGCAGTGGATATAGGGAACACAGTGTGGTTGGAATATTATAATTACACACTCTTCTAATTCTTGAAAATCTCTAAGGGACTAAATATGGAATGCAGTGTTTAAAATATAATAGATCTAAAACTAATGGCTTATGATGTGTATGATTAATTACTATTACACATTAGCTGACTAACAGTTTTCACGTGAATAAAACGTACTTTCTCTGCTGCTTCATTCAGTCTTTCTAAAGAATGGCATAACACGTTTCAGCAAGAAAATTTACACAAAAGCTTAACCAATCGTGTTCAGGACACCCTGACGATCTAGCTATCTTATGCAGCAGAGAGACTTAATTGCATAATAGTCACTTCAAGAAAGAAAGCTCTCAAACAAGTGACCGTGCGATCGCAAAACGAATGCACGAGACAATTAGGAAATGGTCACACTAATATTTATTGAATCGCAGGTGTTGATATTACAGATTTTAGCTTCTCATGGTCTGTGGAAATTACGCTAATTTAAATTTAGAAATATCCCTGCATATAAATATTACATATATGAATACATAGTAAGGGATCGAAATGATTCATTTTGGAGAGATAGTAAATTATAACTATAAAAATTAAGTGATACCTACACCTTTCTGGTTTTGTTTGTTTATAATTAAACACAAAGTTACACAATGGACTATCTGTACTCTGCCCACCACGAGTATCGAAACCTGGTTTCTAGCGTTGCAAATCCGCAGAAATACCGCTGTTCCACTGGGGGGGGGGGTACTTATGTCGTGTACAAATATAATAAACAAATATTGACTGATTATGTGGACAATAAATGACCAGTTACCCGAAATCATCTATCAATAATTGTTTTATTCTACACCTCTTCTGTTTTAGCTTTTAATAAAATTTGATTAATTAATACTGTCATATATAACTTTTAATATACATTCCCGAGCCTACATGTAAATCTTAAACTTTAACATTTCATTGTAGATTTTGATCTCATTTTAAGAATCAATAATAAAGCAGTACGATTTAGAAATTGTTTAATTTTCAAAATATAACAGCCCAACGTTATGTGATCGTGCCAATAAACTTATAAAGTACACAGCTGTCTAGCTTCAGCATAAAATTTGCCTAGAATATTTCTGAGGTAAATTAGACGTAAATTGGTGAGAATGTTTTTACTGTGCTGCAAAAATATTTTCACCTGCAAAGTCCTGTTGCTTAAAAGACTCTGTTTCATATATGAGTAATTGAAATCTTATATCGTAAGATATATTCACATTCACTTTACAGACTTCAGCAAATTCTTTGTAATTAGGTTAAATGAATCAGATTATTTTAACTATGCTGCAAAAAACTGTCGTCTGCAAAGCTATGTGCGATCTTACAAATACATGGCAACGGCCTTGGTAACCGGGCAGCATTGATACGATTTGTTGCCCGGCTTTCAAGGCAACAATGAAAATATTTTATATCAGGTGATGCGCTCTCGACCAATCAAGCAAATAATTCATACTGGGGTGGTGCTAAAATAATATATCTAATATAAGATAATTAATTACAAGCCTGCGTGTGCAAGCAATGTCGGAATTAAATTATTCAAGAAAATCTCATGTTATAATACCATTTCCCAAAAAAGTGGATGGGATAAAACTCGCATCTTTACAATTTTTATAGAAGTTGTTTTCAATTTTTGTTAGTAAAGCATGGCCTTCAAACCTTTTTTCTGTACAGTACGTAGCTAAAATGTTGTACACCTTGATAAAGCATAATAAGCACCTAACATATCTCTTACTCAGTGTGTATTTACATTTTTACATCCTACGGTACAACAACTCATTAATTTCTTACTGCTCATTTCATACTTTAACACATATTACATATAAGCACGATCATTGTATATTTGTCTATCTCGATTCTTTCTGCATTGTGTTTGAAAGTTTACACTTCTAATTTTCACATGTTCATGCTAAAATAGTCTAAACAAAGATGAGAACATAATTAAAACTCCTCAAAATAATTGTTTCTAAGAGTGGCTTAAATTCATCACTAAGATATATTGATTTTTGTTTATGTAGTGAACATAGACTTACAATGGACATATAAAATACATATTTATCATTTCGAATATTTCATGTTGAAAAACTCTTATATTTCCAATGAAATACGCAAGGAAAAGGAAACAGAAACCCTACCTGTTCTTTTGAGGTGTTTGCTAAGAGTTCGTCGTACTTGCCATAGAAACTTGACTGATGCAACCGAATAGTAACCGGGTATATTGGGATGCTTTCCGTATAGAATGTACTTGCACAATGTTCTCTGTTATAGCGACCACTCATCTTGATTGCAAAGTTATACGAGCAGTTGTTCTTCAAACTTTAAATAACAATATGTGGAAGTAGTACCAGTTGGGTGGCCTGTAAGAAATCAAACAAGAAATACAGTAATATTAATTTTTATGCATAAACTCTTTTGTTTCAATTTTAAAAACGTATTAAAAAGGAATGATTTATTCTAAAAATCATTATTCATTATATAATTCGTTCTAAAACAATTTAAATTATTTTTCCTTTTAATTTAATACACCACGAAAAAATATAATCTTGAAAGGTATTGTTGAAGTTAACATGTATAGGTAACCAAATATTTTATAAAACGGAAAACAATTTATTTTTCAATTTATTTAGTAGCTATAGATGTGAGATATAATACTTGTACCTAATTTACAATTATCAAACGTGTACGATAGATTCCAAATGATTTCTTCCAGCAGGGGCCTGGCTTGGACTAATGGATAGCGTTCCTGTTTGCGGATCGTAAGGTCTAGGGATTGAACCACAATATGACCCTTAACATACTCTACACTTTCAGCTGTGATGACGTTATAACTTTAATAGTCAGGAGTTCTGAATTAGGGATGGCTACGACAAATCCTGTGGTTTGTGACCTACTCGATTAGCTCATGTGTCGCATAAGGTTAAGTGTACCAAATATCAGCTGCTTTGTGGGGACAATACTTTCGCCCAAAGTTTGGACATTCGTTACTTTATAAGAAAGACCTCATGTCGAGGCAGATAAGTGTCCTGTTGTGTAAATATTTTAATAATTTAAATCCAGTAAAATAAGTTGAAAAATAGTTGCACGAGGATAATAGAACTAGACTGAATATTCAGGTTTGCTATGATAATTTTTATCGAAATAAAATGTTTTTTAATGCGAAAACAGAAAGAATAGATATTAACCCTTAACTCTGTATAACCGAAGAAATAAGGCTTGTAATTTTTAGATTTTTTAAAATATATAAAGATACTCAGCATTTTATCAGTAATTAAAATATACACAAGGTGCTGTCGGTCGCACACGTTGTCAGTTGAAATAGTTAAATTAATGGTTAAAGCATTCCAACAATATGTACTATTAAAAGTGTTGTAGGTAGAGTAGTTCGGAATATAATTAACTTATAATAAAATTAATAGACATTAATATTAGGCCTATTAAATGACTATTATCTATAATAATAAAAGAGCATGTCTATTGGTCTGAGGGTCTATGTGAGATCTCCATAGCTCCAAGAAGAAAGAATATAGAAACCTGAAATTTTGCACGCATACTAAGTGGATCCTGTGTACCTGGGTATTATTACTTATCTACGCGCATGCGCGATCGCATCTTTATGTGAGGGAAGAATAGGAAAGAATGTGTGACCGCCATAGAGGAAATAATCTAGAAACCTGACATTTTGTACCCATACTAAGTGGACCCTGAGGGTTTGCACCTGAATATTATTACTTATCTTCGTGTGTGCCCGCCTGCGCGTGCGCATATTTTTATGTAAAAAAAACTACACAGAAAAGAAATCTGCACGTGCGTGCCCGAATGCACATATTTTTAATGAGGCAAGCTAACGAAAAACCATATGGAAAAGAAATGTTTTTTTATATTACAAATAAAAATCACAGACAGACAGACACGCACATGCGTGTGTATTTGTGACCACCATAGGTACAAGAAGAAAGAACCTAGAATACTGAAATTTTGCATCCACGTTAAATAGATCTTGAGGGTGTGCAGCTGGGTATTATTACTTATCTTTTCTATCTTATATATTACGTGCATGCGCATATGCACATCATTTTAATGAGGCAAGCTAGCGAAAAACCACATAGAAAAAAAAGTGGTTCCTTACTTAACAATTTGTAATATATAGAATATCAAGTGCGTTTAGGTAACAATGTGTTCCAACAATGGCGTTTATGTCATGTTGCTCAGCAACAAAAGTTTATAGGTTATACTCTTATGCTAAAATGAGTTCAGAAAATACACCCAAGAGAAGCCGGTACTTTCGCTTGTATAATATATAATATTATATATCATTCTATATCTAGTCCAACTACACTGTGTTCGCTGTATGTGCTACCGACGACACGTTTTCCTCAATCCAGAGCTCATCAGGCCGGATGGGACACAACAAACATAGTGGTAGTCGGAACACTTTATAAATAAGACATTTGTTACAACAACAGTTGTTATGGTACGGACGCAGTTTTCAAGCTGGCGAAGCTTGATTATAATTAATTCACTTGTCATTAGAGAAATAAATTAATTATAATCATGCTTCATTAGCTTAAAAAAGCCGTTCACACCATAACAGTAGTTTTGAATAAATAATCAAGATTTACGATGTTAAAGAAAATTTTAAACTTTTAAGTTTCTATCAGTTTGTTCTTTGATGCGAGTTATTTAAAATGTTTTTAAGACTGAAGTTCCTTTTAGAAGGAGCTGACTTTCTTTTAAAAATTGTATCGCGTGATGTATTGTGTTTAAAGAACCCTATTAATAGCATCACAAGTACATAGTATGTCCACCGGTGGGACAGCGGTAAGTCTTTGGTTGGACGACGCTAAAATTTGGGGTTCGATTCTCCTCGGTGGACATAGCAGATAGCCCGATGTGGCCTTGCTATAACAAAACACGTAGACAGCACACATTATATTAATGAAATGCTTCTATCTCCTAGGTTTATCCTAGTTTATATAATTGTAAAGCATCCTAGAGGGGTATGTTTATAGCGCTTCGCTGAGCATTGCAGAGAAAACAAATATATCGAGAACCAAAACTGTTAAGATTTCAAAGTAGCCATTCGACAAATAATATATGGGAGTACATATAGAGGGTGAACAGACATAATATTCCACGAAGATTTTAAGATTGTTCTTATTTCTGTAAATTTATCTTCTCTGTGAAAAAAAAAGGTAGAGGTATGAATAGAGGATTGGTTTGGTTTGTTTTAAATTTCGCGCAAAGCTACACGAGGGTTATCTGCGTTAGCCGTCCCTAGCTTAGCAGTGAAAGACTTCATCACCACCCACCGTCAACTCTTCGGCTACTCTCTTCCCAACGAATAGTGTGATTGACTATCACATTATAACGCCTCCAGTCCTAAAAGGGCAAGCATGTATTGTGGGACGGGGATTAGAAACCGCGAACCGAATATTGCGATTCGAGCGCTCTAAGCACCTGGCCATGCCAGGCCTATCAATAAATGTGACCGGTTTAGATTTTCTGAACGCTACAAATTGACAAAGTTTCATTTTGATGACCAGCCGCAGGATTGCTCTTTAATTCCCATGTCTTCATTCAGATTTTGAGATACAATTAATATTTTCAATTAAATTTGATAATAAACCATAAAAGGTAGACAGAGCGAAACAAGCTAGGCAAATACTATTTTAAACACAAGTGTGCCTGTGTGTATATATATATCATTTAAGGAGCTCAGTTAATATTGACACCAAGAGGAAGGACTACGTTAAAAACAGAAATACCAAACCTATGAAGAAGTATGATATAATTCAAACAAGGTTTGATAACAAAATATAACGTTGCATAATCAAAATAAATGAAGTTACCAAGATACAGATTATAATGTAGGAAATATACATTGAGTCCTAGCCTTTGGAACTAACTGCGGAAGTAGGACTCACATAGCGGTCTTAACCTCCATTCGCTAAACCTCATATGTAAAAAATAAAAGAGTAAAATAAAAATGAAGTAAGATAAGAAAGCAAGATGTGGTAGCTCAAACCTAAAACGTCACACATCTATCTCACTTTTCATTGTCTGCAGACAGGTGTGAGAAGGTGACTGCTCTCAGAAGAAATGAATTGAAAAAGAAATAAGGTCCTACTATTAGGGGTGGTGAGTAAGAAAACCACCTCCTTAAGTTGGCATTCCAGCCCACATTATGGTAGTAAAAACTCAAATTAATCAGTTAATATTAGTAGCAAAGCAGACAAAAAAAAACAATAGTTATTTGAACTCCAGTATTAAACCAATCCTACATCCGTAAAGTCTATTGTAACTAATAATTTCTCGATTGTTTTCTATTTGGATATATGTATATTAGGTCGTCAATAAATTAATGTCGCTTTTTCAGATGAACCCGTACGATTTAGAAACCAAAACAAAACATTTATCAAATTAAATAGTCTCCATTCTTATTGATGATGCTTTTTCATCTTACAAACAGGTTGTTAATGCCCCGATTAAAGAAATCACTTTGGCTTTGAAACAAAAAAACATGTCGATGTCCTCTTTAACTCTTCCAACAAAGGGTCGGTCAATCTGACAGTCACGTAACCTTCTGTACTCGTTTACAGATGATATAAATTTGATATATTGGGTATATCTTCACGAAATTTGGCTGTTTGCAAAGTAATTTTCATGTTAAAATTAAAAATACTTTTCCTCATCTAAAAATCTTAAATTTCCTTTGTATAATCCCTAAAACCTCCTAAATGCATTTCAAACTTTTTTTTTCACTAAATACTTATAGTTTATATGTTACTTTCTCTAACACTTTTCATATTTGCATACGTTTTCATATTATAATGGTGTTGCAGCGAACGAAGAAGATGGTAATCTGATGGTATCATATCTGTAGAACATGGTGGGTGGGGGAGAACTTCCCAAACCAACGCCATAATCTTGTATTGCGTCAAACGTTCCACGTGTGGACGTGCATTGCCGATTTGTTTGTTTGTTTGTTTTGAATTTCGCGCAAAGCTACACAAGGGCTATTTTCGCTAGCCGTCCCTAATCTAGCAGTGTAAGACTAGAGAGAAGGCAGCTAGTCCTCACCACCCACCGCCAACTCTTGGGCTACTCTTTTGCCAACGAATAGTGGGATTGACCGTCACATTATAACGCCCCCCCTCCGCGGCTGAAAGGGCGAGCATGTTTGGTGGGACAGGGATTCGAACCCGCGAATTACGAGTCGAGCGCCCTAACCACCTGGCCATGCCTGGCCACCCGATTGACAAGTGAAATAACGTTTCTGATGAAGGGCTTAATCTAAACGTTCCAGTTGCTGACTATAGATCTATGCATTGACAGTTTGCTGTGGATTGAGGAATGCGAAATGAATTACTCCTTTGATGTCCCACCAAATGTAAAGCATCAATTTCTGCGGATGGAGTCAAGGTTTTGGGGTGGGAAGTGTTTTTTATCTAGGACTGAGCCATTGTTTTTGGCGTTCAATGTTCGCAAAGATAATCCATTTTTCATCACCGGTGACAATTCTGTCCAAAAATGGTTCATGCGCATTACGTGCCAGAAGAGACGAAGCAACGTTTACACGTTTGAAACGATGATTATCAGAGGGTTCGTGAGGCATTTAAACACCTTCTTTATGGAGTTTTCCCATATTCCTTAGATGTTTATGTATTGTTTCATGAGAGACATGGAATTTAAGGACCATTTCACGAGTGTATTCCCTTGGGTTAGACTCAACAAGCGTCTTCAGAGCATCATTTTCAATTCCAACATGTCAGCCCCTGCCATCACAGTTTTTAAGGCTAAAGTCACCCTAAAGAAAATATTTGAGTAAAATATAATCAATGAAATTTTACTGCAATACGCTCAAGGTTATAATATCAGAAATAATTCATACAGATGAACCTGAATGAATGAGAAGAATGACGATTATGTTATCATAGCTGTGAAACATTTACGTACGTTGAAAAACACTTACATTAGCCCATAAAAATTCATGTTACTGAACTTTGTAAGATACGTTTTCATACTGGATATACATTTGACAAACATGCAGTACCCACAGGATAAATCAATGATATATTTCACTCATCAAATTATCCACGCAACCTCATTGATATGTGCTTTTAAAATATCAGGATGGTATAAAATAACCACGAAGTGATTAGTTGTGGTGTATAATGCAATAAGTACTTGAATTATCACTAGTCAAAGAAATACGCAATATTGTAAAGAAATGTACAGGTAGATCTATATCGATTTCATTTCAAAATCTCACTAGAGCTTTTAAATAAACACTGTTGCTGATGTATTTCACTTCGTTATGTTCGCAACTTTTGCAAGTTTTTCAAAGAAAGTAATCCGAACCACTATTGTACTCTGCTAAACCCGTTAGCCAAGAGTCGTCTTAAAAGGTGTTTTAATGCTAACAATTAATTGGGCATTGAGCTAGACGTAAGCAATATTATAACAACGCTCACTTTCGTAAGATTAAAACAACTACACTATCAGGTAAGCAGATATTCAAACAGCATATACAGTGCCTTGCAAAAGTATTCACTCCCCTGCAAAGCTCCACATTTTGATGCTGTCTGAGCTTGCAATCATGAAACTTTCAAATGGCACTTCATATTTAGAATTTACACAATTTACTTCAAACTGAGAAATCTGAAATGGGAGTTAGTGTTCATACATCGACAATACCCCAGTTCTTACACAAAGCTGGCCTGTATGTAAAAGATTCATCTTAAATACCTTATGGAGTTTCCTACAAAGTATGTAAATGATACTGCAGACAAGTTTTGTGGTCAGATGAGGCAAAAATTGAGCTTCTTGACCTAAATTCAAAGTGTTTTGTCTGGCGCAAGCCAAACACA
>NW_013667844.1:98361-104619 GCF_000517525.1 Limulus polyphemus | reverse complement strand
AACCCGCGATCCACAGATTGCGAGTCGAGCACCCTAACCACCTGGCCATGCTGGGCCTAAACGTGTGAGAAGTAAAGAGTTGCTGACGTAATATGGCTCAGGTTTCCATCAGAGATGCTACCAGTGCACCAACACTGGATATAAGTGTAATGTATGTAAGAAGTAATCGTATGTTGCCACAGGTTCAATTGGAGTCAATCCAACAAACGGTTTGAAAGTTATTAAATTATTGAGCATTATCAGAATGCGCATTATCATCCATTATAAAACAGTATTGGTCAATTTCACTTGCACATGCAACACAAATGGTTATAAGATGGTATTATTATATCGTTTGATCAAACAGTATACCACTACTGCTATATATATCTTTCTCCTCCGTGAAGTTGGGTGGTGAATCTGGTCCCGGACACTCTCCAAATGCTTAAATGTTTCTTGTGCGGTTGTTTATGACACTTTAGAAAATGGATTGTGTTACAGCTATGGGTTAGAGGAATACATCGTTGTATATCTGACATAAAGACCTTCCTTGTGAATCTCGTTGCTTACAGTTTGTTTGCTGCCTTGAGTCCATGTGGTACTCTAAACTGTTCATTCAGTGCATACTGTCAAATAGCGGTCGTCTTGTCAAAAATGGTATATTCTTTTTAGGTTTCCATCCAACTACATTGGTGGTTTGAGAACGAGTTCACGTCTTATCAACACTTTCTGTATTTGATCAGTAGCTATCTGACCTATTGCTATTCATATCGTAGAAAGGTTCAGATGTCTTCGTTGAGGGCCATAGCGTGTTTCACTATCACTGTAGACACCTTTACGAAATTTGTTGTTCAAACATTTAAATCAAATTATGTATCCGGTCGTCTTATATTTTATTTATCTTTACAGCTGCAAGGTGTTTCGTATATTACTTAATTGTGGGTATATCTTTAGGCTGTTTGACGCGGGTTAAAAGGTTACCGAGGGTTTTGCTGGACTTGAAATTCTTGGTAGCATATAACTGAGTCTTTGTATAAAGTTTAAATAGTTGATGATGTTGTGACCCTGTGTACGAACGCAATATACTTTCTACGTCAAAAGAACATCTTGGAAAAAATTAAAATTGATTTCTTGTAAACAACTGACAAACTTCCAAAACTCTAGAAATGATATGTAGATGAAACATTTGCTGTTTACTTGGACCTGTGGTTTACATAGAATAGGTGGTTTTTGTATTTCATCAAGACATCAAGTATCCCAACATCAAGTTCACCTTACAACATAAAGAAAATAGATCTCAACTTACCTGGATGTTGCGATTTACCATCAAGATAGTCATCTCTCAACCTCTATTTATAGAAAACCATCGCACAACTACCCACCAAAGGTCCAACATCCATCTAAAGAAGTGTTATCTCGTGTCTTTATAATAAAGTAACTAAAGTATGCGATGAAACCTCCCTGGAGAAATTAAATGCATTGAAAGCACTTTATAGGCCCATGGATACCCTAAACTGTGATCAAATAAGCCATATAAACCACAAGAACCCAAGACAACAGTATAGCAAGTACGACTTAAGTCCAGCAAAACCATCGGTAACGTTTTATTCCTTCGTCAAATAGTTTAAAGATAAACTCACAACTAAAGAAGTAATGTATGAAACACTTTTACAGCTGTAAAGACCAATACATAAGAGAAACACGTAGACATTTAAGGCAACGATTAAAAGAATACAAAGACACTGTTCAATTAATAAAAACCAACACCTCTGCCATTGCAGAGCATGTCGTTAACACTGGATATAAAATAGATTGGAATCAATGCAGAGTTATTGATAGAGAAAAACTAGAATAAACGAAAAATAAAATAAACTATATAGATCAAATAGCTAACACTAGTATTATGCCTAGACCTAGGAACAGAAACTAACAATATGTGGATTGTACTGATGAAAAACAACCAATCATATAACAAGATCTTCAAACAATAAGAATCAACATTTTTTCAAGTGACAAGTTTCTCGACCAATTATATCCAAACATGTTCGGGAAATTTCTCATTCGTTCTTGAATAAATTCCATACCTAACGACACCATAAGACCTGAAGAAGAAACACGAAAGTGATCCAAAACGTCGCACAATTTAAATTACTTGTCAAGTTGTCCGTATAACTTCACTTTATAAATTTTCTTTTTTAATTTTGCCATTCCTTTGTGTAATTGAATAGTATAAGCTTATGTTCTGGATAATAAAAAATATTGCGTTGCTTATTCCATGTAATCTCTGGAGTGCAAGATGGAGGATACTCTTACTTAAATGAGTTTCAGATATGATATACTATTGTAATAGTAAGACATCAAAGGTAAGGTTGGAATTTATCTAATTGAATTGAATTGAAATTGAATTTATTGAATAAAGTGACATAATGTCATGTTGTGATAATTACGGAAAAGTGAAGAACGAAGCAGAAATTTATCGATCATGGAAAACTAAAAACATATTTTCATCTCTTTAATTTTGACACCTTTTTCAAAGTGTTTTCTAAGGTAAAAGTCCAGCATTTTAACCATCAAATTACTGACTTGTATTTATACCGTTCACTACAAGTTGGTATCTACATATTGCATAATATAGAGTATATTTTTGTTTGTAACAATAATTGGCCAGCAGTGGCACGGCAATATGTCTGCGGACTTACAAGCTAGAAACAGGGTTTCGATACCCGTGGTGGGTAGAGCACAGATAGCCCATTGTGTATCTTTGTGCTTAACTTCGAACAAACAAGCTACAATGATTATCGTAGAGGGTGGAGTTGGCCTTGTGGTAGAACTCGGGATTTTGGAGCTGGCGACATGGGTTAGAATCCATGTAATAACACACAATATTCCTCGCTCTTTAAGCTGTTAGTAAAGTAAAAGATGGATGATATTCCTTAGCGTGGATTATATGTCGTTGACTGGGTGCTTTCCCTGTTGTCATTTGTTCAAAATTTGGGATGGCGGCAGATAACTCTGCCAGGAATACTAAATACAAATATTACTTATTGTAACGGTCTAATCAAAGGCGTTGAGAGGTATAACTAATTTCTATCCAAAATTACACGTAAAATCACATTAGAAAATAGTGGGATCAATTGAATATAGATGCTTAATGTTTGTTCAACTCATCTGAATAGTCACCCTGAAATAATTAATGTCATGAACCCAAAGTAGCATAGATCATATCTAGTTTGGAAAATTGTGTTTGAAAAGTTGCCGCGGTAGGTAATTCTAGAGTTGACTAACGACTGCTAAAATAAAGTTTTATAATATATCAAGATAAACAAACAATATTTACCAGATCTATTTTGCCTATTTATGAAAGACACTTGAAAACACGAATCGTACTTTCACATATTTACATTATACAAATGAAACACGGACAATGTTATTTTCTTGTCCAAAAGATAGAAACCGTAAAATAATAGTAGCTTCCCAATTTGACATTTTAATCAACTAGGCATAAAAGAATTAGCATTATACGTTTGATACATAGAAATGAAAGCATAATCTACAAACTAAGTTATAAGAAATGTAGAACATACCTTAATGGTAGAGAAACCAATAGAACTAATACACACACACAATGGTTTATATACCCTGTTTAATAGATGTAACCTTTATTCAAAGCCTGAGAAGTGGAAAGAGGTTATAAATTGAAATCCTGAATAAAGTTATAACTTAAAAAGTAAGAGCAAATATATCGTGATCAAGCCTATAAAATCTAACATTCGTGCCTTTCCTGCTTAAATGTTTAATTACAAAAAAAATATTTACCTAAATATAAATCTTAGATTTTGGCTACACAATATATCATATACTTCCAACAAATACAGAACATCTAGTCGCCAACAAAAAAATATGTATTAATAAACATATACTAAAATGTAATGATTACAGACCAACTCAAAA
Organism: Limulus polyphemus; assembly: GCF_000517525.1. Classification (NCBI taxonomy): domain Eukaryota; kingdom Metazoa; phylum Arthropoda; class Merostomata; order Xiphosura; family Limulidae; genus Limulus; species Limulus polyphemus. The sequence continues at coordinate 100,689 of NW_013667844.1, read as the reverse complement.
GTAAAACCTACCAATAACCGTTCTTCCTTGTGCACTTAATCTTGTAACGGTCCAAAATGAGGACGTCGCTACAACCATGGATCAACGACAAAGAACAACAACTATTTATTCAACAATAACAACACTTACCAAGACATAGTTAATGAACACGTGTCTGGCCAGGACTTGAGACTAATGTTAATGAACAATATGTCATAAATATTACTTCAAGAAATGGTACCAGGAAAAAGAACCAGAAAAAAACCTACTTCCAAAAAATAAAGCAAACAATATTCCAAAAATACCTTTCAATATTAATAACAATATCGAGTGATAAACAGCAATAATTCAGTGACTATCTTGTGACTCTCTCTCCATTAGTGAAGCTTCTGGCAGGGTATTTATTCACTGAGTAGGTCACGAGAGTACAACTTCATGTGATCATATATTTACATAATTTTCTGTTTCATTAACAAATGAACGATAAACACGACCATAGTCATAAAAAAAATTAAATTGCTATCTCGCAATGTATAGTCAAAACTGACACGAATTTGTAAAAAAAAACATGGTGTAAAACCGTTTTTAGAAGAAATTGCACACTAAGTAAAGAAAACTTAAAAATTTGATAACACAACAGGAACAAAGAAATCTTGTTTATGGTATAACATGCGCATGCGGGAAAAAATATGTCGGTGAAACATAGATACCGTTAAAAGTACATATTCAGGAACACAAGGATTTTCTCTGTCCTTCCGAAACTCAGACAATTTCTGTTATCATTGAGTGCTCATAATAGTGTTACCTTTATTTATATTTCTTGTTACATATTGAAAATGTAATTTTTATATGGATTTTAATATTTTATTAAAGATTTAAATATTCTGAGTTGGTTGTATATTATTTTGATATTTATTGTTAATTTATTTTCGACTTCCTGCTTAGATTTTCCCCCTTTTTTTCCTTTTTATAGGTGCATTGTTTTTATTCGAGTCATTGAGAAACGTCAACGTTCCTTTCGCATTCAGTTAAGCCTAGTCTCACAGTTCACGACGATCTCTTTCAAGAGATGGAAAGGGTGGGTTAAATAATAACTAAAAATAATAATGGGGTGAAAAGAGTCTGTTAAATCCGAAACTTTTATTTACTTACAACTAACTATGTATAAAGATGACATAGAAGAAATATTTTGTTATAATTGGTTTGGTTTGAATTTCGGGCAAAGCTACACAAGGACTATCTATAAGTTAGCAGTGTAACACTAGCGGGAAGGCAGCTAGTCATCACCTCCCACCGCTAACTCTTGGGTTACTTTTTTACCAACGAATAGTGGGATTGACCCTCACATTATAACGCCCCCACGGCTGAAAGGGCGAGCATGTTTGGTGGGACGGGGATTGTAACCCGCGACCCTCAGATTGGGAATCGTATTTTGTTATAAAATTTCAAGGTAAATGCTGTACATTAATAAAGTAGAGCAAAAGAAACATACTGGTAAGATAAGATCTTATCTTTAAATTTAAACAAATACAATAGCAATCAAGAAACTAGATTTATACAATATTAACTATGTATGCCTTTTAAATTATTTATAATATATCTAAATAACTTCTTTTACAGTTGTTCTTTTGCTTGCATTATAGTAAACTAAGTGTTGTACGCTACATTTGCCCATTCCTATTTGTAGATCCATAGAAAATTTAAATAATGAATTAAATACACAAATAAAAATTTTATTGAACGTAATGACTCTCTTCTTACAGTCGTCATTAAATATCCAAATCGCGAAGAAATTGATTTTATTAAACCTAATCAAGATCTATAAATGCTAATGTGAAATTAAAACCTTACTTATATAAGTACTGAACGAACTTCGTTAAAACATCAACCTAGACACAAAAGAAAATTTAATGATGATTTTGCAAATTACGCAAATTGAAAAATTAAAGAAGCTTTTCGAAATTCTCTACACTCTGTATTACCACATGATACATTTGCTGACTCACGTATCAAAGCTTAACGAACAAACGAAGTTTTTATAATGCATTAAATAGCAACGTACTGTAAATAAGCCAGGAAAATCCATAGTTCCTTAATGGTTTACTTGAACTCGTTAAATTTAAAGTTGAGTTATCCTAGAAGCTTAAACTTTCCTGTACAGATTATATTAGAAGAAAATAAAGCTTCAGAAACTATTAAGAGATTTAAAATGTCGATGACTGTTAGGTGTTATGGTTTATGATATGCATGTGCCGTTTTCATTATAGAATATATATAATCGAAATATCAAAGCCACTTTGGTATTTTCGTAATTTTTTATTGTATAGTTATGGTTAGGTTGGTTAAGTT
>NW_013667844.1:50704-97361 GCF_000517525.1 Limulus polyphemus | reverse complement strand
GAATTTTTTATGATAGTATGTTAGGTTGGTTAAGTCTCAGTTAGGTAAAGCTACGCATATTAAAATTAAATAATAGGTTGAACAATCGCCAAGTTTTTATATATTTTCATTTCCAGAAGGATGACGTTTCAAGCTAATGCTCTTCGTCAGATCATACAGTTTACAGCAAAGGTGCATGCATAGAATTCAAAGAACTTGTATGCGTAGTATTTGGAATGTTGAGTGTGAAAATTCGAAGCAAAATTCACCTATTACATAAAAATTACAAGTAATGAAAAGATAAGTAGATAGCAATTAAAATTTAAACAAGATAACAATTAGAATTTCAACAAAAAATGGAAAATAAAAATCTACAGGAATGAAAAGCGTTCATATAAACCAGATGGTTGTAGGGTCCCCAGATCGTAGATTAATCTCCTTTCCTGTCATTCTCTTTTTCTGAATGTCTATTGGAGCACTGATAAGTCCAAGGTTTGAAAAGTCCTCAACTAAATGGTTGTTGATGGTGAAATGTTTGCCTATAGGTGTATCTTGGTTCTGTAGTGTAATATGGTTTAGATGTTCTCGTTCTCTATCACCGAGTCGGCGGCCTGTTTGTCCAATGTATAAACTATTGCATCTATTGCAAATTATATATTAAATAATACATTCCGTGGTACATGTAAAGGACTGTCTTTATGTCGAAAGTTGTGTTCTTTCCTCGTATGTGTGCAGTGCTGTTTATATGTGGGCAGGTGATACAACAGACATTCATGTGATTCGTGTAGAAGGCGCCATTCACGTTTCCCTGGAGAATATGAAGAACAATTTTTACACCATGATGAATAGCTGCCCAAACATGTACTGCACCACCTCCTGTGTATTCCCTGTGAGAAAAACATCTACCATCAAATTTAACAAGTTGGAAACAGGACTCATCTGAAAAGTTGATGTCATGTCGCCAATTGTATGAACAAAGTATTTATCTGTTTAGAAAAATATTAAACCAAAAGTATACTTTTTTATACAAAACAGATGTGTATTTTGACGAAAAAAATGCTCAAAACAACTTAAACAGACTATAATAATAATAATTCGTACATGTTTGTCCGATCATATGGTACTTTCTCTGTTACTACTCAAGCATTTACTCAGTGACGATAATATCAATATAGAACAGTATGCAAACATTTTACCCAATACTGTATAATTCAATTTGAATTCTATAACTGCTCCCAGAAGAAATATAACTGTAATCAAAATCAATTCCGTACAATAACAAAGTATGGAAAAAATTATAGTAAAATAGTTTTATATGTATAAGTGCTAAATAGAATAGAAAAATTACTTTAGCTACCAAGAATGACATTACATTTCGCATAATAGCTCATATGTGATTTTATTTGGTCTGACGTCCTGGATACAAGCCTTTTTTAGAAGTTGTTCGATACACAGAACTTAAGATTTAGAGATGAAACTCGGATCACAAAATAGTCTTTTTAAAGGGTAATTTTGTTACTTTTCATTCTATAATTACTTGATTTGTTTTTAGTTAAGCCCAAAGCTAAACAAAGAACTATTTGTGCTCTGCCCACCACGGGTTTCGAAACCCCGTTTCTAGCATTGTAAGTTCGCAGACATACCGCTCTACCACTGGGGGGGGGGGCATAATTACTTGAGTTGACTTAAAATGAAACAGTGAAGTATATGAGATAATTCTGAAAACTCGCATATATCTGAACCAGTTGTGGCTGATTGATTGGCGTACCCGTACTGTGAATCCGAATGATTAATGTTCACCAACTGTTGCCCTAAATACTCTCTCTTTACTTTGGTGCAGTGGGTGCGTCATAAGAGCGCAGCCAACTCCCGATATTTGATCAGACATCAGTATCCCAACAGTTAGCGGTAGGCGGTATAAACTAAATTGCTTTCCATCTATCTGATAAAAATTAGGGTTGACTATGTACAGAAAGCACTTTGTATAGCTTTGCTCTGAACTTCTGAAACGAACGAACAAACAGACCCATATATCTGATAAAAAAAAGAGTTGTGACTGATGAGATGCTTCAGTAATGGCTGTTCAAGATTTCTCAGATGTTTCTTTAATAAACGCGAAATAACGCGTGCGTTAGAGACAATTAAGGTTGTCAGAGATTTCTTAAGCCTATAACGAGCCTTAGTGTTCAACTAATAATGAGATAGACAGAAGAAGGAGTAGACAAAGGCTCCTGAAAAATCGCCAATATTCAAGGATTTCATGGCAAGGAAAATTAAAAATATACTTTGAATTATATATTAATTATGTCCGAGGACAACTTATGCAGATAAATAGATACTATAGTTTGTTAGCCTTAAATATAGGTGAAGCTAGGGGGGGTGCAAATAAGGCCAGTTTTTCTGAGTATTTTATGTTTGCATTTACTTTATAAGATACCTCGTATACAGAAATATAACAGAAGTAATAATCGCGTATAGTATGCCGAAATATATTACCCTTTATAAGACACTGTATAAATGTTATTATCTAGACAAAAGTGTTTAATATCAGAATCCAATATCACATTAATGTTGTCGTTTGTTACTAAGTGCAAAGTTACACAAAGGGCTTCTAACAGTATAAGTTCGCAGACATGCCGCTGTGCCACTGGGGGGGGGCTCATATTAATGAATGCGTAATAATAAAATCCGGTTCTAAAATATTAATTTCAGCATAATAATTAAAATGTATGATATTATGAGAATCTCATTAGACCCAGTGATTCAGCGGTGAGTATGCAGACGTGCGACACTAAAATTTGGGTTTCGATACCCGTAGTGAACACAGCACAGATAATTCATTGCGTGGCTTTGCGCTTCACAACAACCAACCTTTGCTTAGAAATGAACAAGTGTTTGTTTGTTTCAAGTTAAGCACAAAGCTACACAATGGGCTATCTGTGCTCTGTCCACCAAGGGTATCGAAATCCGGTTTCTAGCGTTGAAACTTCGCAGACATATCACTGTGTCACTGGGGAGGGGGGTATGTAAAAGTAAAATGCAAAACTTTGAGCCAACGGATTACGCGAAAAAAATTAAAATATTAAACAAACAAACTTGAAATATGGTGCTTAAGGAACACACGTGACAGATTAAGAATATTTTTATACTCACTTCATAGCTTATCAACACACGCACTGGTATGATTAAGAATATTGTTACGCTGATACAATTAAAAGAACGACGAACAGTCCGTATACTGATTTTTAAGGCTACAAAATCAAGTTGTTTCTCTGAACTCTAAATTAACTGACTCACTGAGTAAACTATAAGACTCTCAAAATTTCAGTTACTGTGCTATATATTTAAGTCTTACACAAAACTGAGTAAAAACACAAAACTGAAAAACACTGATTACATAAGATTTCACCAGGAGACCCTAATGCATATAGTTTACATTAGATTTTTCCAAACGACACCAAACACCTACTCTTACTTCAAAATCAATCATTTACAAGACAGATAATTGCAATAGAAAATTTCAACAAACAATAATATAATACGGATATATGAAAACAACAACAACATTATTTTAGTTGTTCACAATATTGCCCCCTGACTAAATTCAAATTTATATTAATCACAATGTCCATTTTTCTCTCCCAGCCCAACAGGTGAGATTTTCTTTGCTTCCAAGTAGAACTTCTTTGAATCACTTCCTCTTCACCTCTGGTTGACTCACATTGTGAGGCCGTGACAGTTGAATCTGTCCATACACTCTCTTCATTAATAATATGTCCTAAATATTTTGCCTTCTTTTGAACACTCTGGAACTTCTTGGTATTTAATTTGAGATGGTCTTTGTGTAACCATTGGGAAAGTTCTTGCAATTTTTTTTTTCACTTTGGAAACTCTTTCTTAAGACAATGATATCATCAAGGTACAACAAGGCAGTTTTCCAGAATATAACATCAAATACCAGTTACATGAATCATTCAGATGTTGCTGGAGCATTACAGAGACCAAAAGACATCACTTTGAATTGCCATAATCCTACATAGGAAAATGCCATTTTCTCCTTATCTTTATACGCCATCTTCATTTAATGTTAGCCCGAGTATAGATCTAAGGTAGAATACTAGTTGGTGCCCACCAAAACATTTAAAGTGCTGTCATTCCTTGGAAGAGGGTTTGAATTCTTTACTGTAATCTCTTTAAGATCACGGTAACCAGTACAAAATTTTTTATCCATCTTTCTTTCAGATCAATACAACATTTGAAGACCATGGATTTTGTGACTTCTCTACATATCCTTGATGTTTCATATCTTGGACAATCTTTTCAGCTTCCTTTCTTTTTTGTTAATGAAAGTTATCTTGGTGGTTGCTTAATAAGTGTTTGTTATGAGTATCAATTCGATGATCTGTAATGGTCCTTTAGATAACATATATGCACTAGATCTAAGTAGATGCTTCAGTCCTTGCTGCTCTACTGGTGACAAACATATACAGCTTTCTTAAAAGAAGTCCTGCAGATGCATTTAAAGTTTTCCATCTCCTTTTATTGTTTTGGCTGACCACAATCTCTACCAATTCACACCACCAAAGTCCTTGCACATATTTCAACATTTGAGAAATTTGCCCCAACTATAAGAAAACATCATTAATTACGTGGCTTCATGGTACATCCAACCAATGCTCTATCTGTCAATTTCACATCAGGATGTCTCTACACTACTGCAGGTTCCTTCAACCCAGAACCAGTAGAGTCACAATAAATTACCATATCATATTCAGGGGGAATGGACTCAGTCCTCTTTACACTTACCTTAGCTCTTGGAATAGACTGTTCATGCTTCAACAACCTTAGTCGCAGCTTCTTACCATACATTTCCAGTGTCAACTCTTCAAAGTCAAGCTTACAAACATTTTTTATAAGAAAATTGGGTCCTTAGAGACACTTATTTTCTGTGTGCAATATAACCTTTCTGCATACCCACACAATCTTACATCTTCACATTAATCTCTCCAGAATCATTCAATGGCAATGAATGTCCAGTTACTCCACTCATTTTCTTTTCATAGTCTAGGACGTACCTCTTAACCAAGAGTTCTAATTGTAGCAACATCCACTTGGATTCAGTGTTTACAATCATCTGACATTTGATTCCATTGACCTATCCTACTTCCTGTATGCCATACACGGAAATCCGTTCCTATTCACTCTTCATGGGTGGGCTTGTCTAACACTGGCTAATGTGGGTCCCGCAAGATGAGCTCTCAATATTTTAACTGTTGCTGCCGTCTCTCTGTATCATCTATCTTCTTCTTGGACCAACATTGGTTCTTATAATGATCCTCTTTTTGTATTCTCAATACTTTCTTGCTTGTATTTCTGTATTCCTCTTTTTCTGTTTCAGATGACTGACTGAACTTCTTTTCCTCTAGTTGACTAAAATCCATCTTTTTCATAACTTTTCCTATTTCTTCCATAGTTCCTGATTTCTGATTTGTCTTGCTGTGAAATGATTCCTGTTGTCACCACTAACCATCTTGTTTTGTTGGCTGTAGCTTACATTTGATGGCATGTATGCTAAAAATTCCAATGCATGTGCTAAAGTTTCTTGGATAGTCTGGAGTTAAGCTTAATTAACTTGGAATTTTACTTTGCAGTCATCTAGAGCATCAATAAACAGATCCTGTCACAACCCTTGCAATAGGCTTGGTTCTGCAGTTGATTGTGCATAATATTATGCTTCTCTATTTCCTACATCACCTGCAATTGTGGCTCCCAATGTTGTCTCACCATTGTTCTGAACTTGTCTCAATGTGTATGTTCTTGGTGTATAGCCCCAAAACCTTTGTTCTGAAGGTGTAGTCACAGATCTATAATCCTGTTAAAGATGGATTGGCAGGTGATTCAAGACTTCCAAAGCTGTACCCTTCAAGTTAGTTGCAAGCTGGATCACACTCTGTCCTTCTGATACACCATTACTTCTAGTCAACAACTGGAATTGGGCGAAATATGCTTTCCAAAAAACTGATCCATCAAATCCATCATGTTTGAATGTGAGTTCTACTCTGACTCCAAGGATGAAAAGATTGTGCAAAAGGGCTGAATCCAAAAATGTTCTGCAAGGAGTGTCCTGCTGGTTGGAGAATGTTGAAATATTGTTGTTGTTTTTTCAAGTTGAGTGAACATAGTGTCCATGACTGTGCCTACTTTCTTCGCTAATTCCAAATTTTCTTATTTAACTCTTCTACCTGGTCAGTTGAAATAGTTTTAAAAGTATATTTATTTAAACAAAGTTTTTCAATATCACTAATCAGTAGTAATGTAAAACGTTATGTGATAAACTGTAAGCGCCTCAGATTTTACAATTCGATATTTTCAGCTATCCTGTAGTTTTTAGTTTTACTGTTTGTTGCTTTTTATAACATTCAGCTAACCCTGAATTATTGGTTTCTTTTTAAACAAACGTTACCTGTGGGTTCCTCATATTGCATCGTATTAATTATATTTATGTGGTTGCCAATTACAATATACAGAACATCTTCAACGAAATTAAGTGAAATCAGCCACTTCTACGTAAAATGCACAGAGAAACCCAGCAGAAATTAGTGAAATTAATTTCAGTATTGATAATATTTCTATGTACATTTTTGTATGACTCGTATGTTAGTAGTGACCCTGTAACCAACAAGGACATGAACTCATAAACCACTTGGTGTATAAATAAGATAAAAAAATACCTTGAAAAAGCCAATGGAGAAACTGAAATTATTTGTAGAACTAGATTTCCTGCAAGCCTATTTCCTATTTCGTTTTTAAGCCTCAAGATTTTCTTAATAGTTATCTATCTTGGTTCAAAGACAATATCCTTAAACTTCAATGCTAAAAGCTCATTTGGGTGGGGGAAGTACGTTAACATTTACAGTTCGATGTTTGTCAGTAAATGTGTAAGAAATCGCTCTTGAATGCTTCTTCGGCAATTCTGTACGCTTTTCCTAAATGTTAGTAGTCAATGTGACTCCGTTGTAGCCAGTGTTGAGTTTAAGATTTTATGTAATGCTCCAAACTTAGAATTTTTACATGTAAATTTTTTTATTAATTCTTCATATGTAACCAGACTTTTTGGTAAACCAATCTATCTGTGAACTACTAAGAAAAAGGTTTGTAGCTCTAAAGATTAAGACTGTTTCAATCCACTCCAACCAGAACTGTTGAACTGTTTTCTCTATAATACAACTATGCATCCCACTAAAGAAGAATGAGCCCATTTATTCTGGTAGCTTCTGCGTAGAGTTGATTCAAGTTGGACCTGGTACATTAGAGATTAATTCTGAATGAAATTGCAATGGGAATTTGGCTAATGGTTGGTAACGCATTATCATGCTTTACTTGATTTATGCGAGAAGAAGCGTACCTATCGACATAAGCTTTTAATGAACACAAATGCGTTGCTATGGTAGTACGACGTTTATCTTTAGCATTATGTAATAACATCGAAAAATAAATAATCATGGTATTTCTTCGAATTATTTTACACGTTTTTAAATTAAGTTGAGGTATCAATTTAAATCATGATATTTTACAATCCTTTCTCAAAAATCTCCGTTATTATTAACAAAAATTTAAGATAATCTTATACATTGAGTGATTCTGATTTAAACAACCAAAGTATAATAAACACAATTGTTTAAGAAATGTATCTCAAGAAGGGAGCAATATTTTCTTTCATTTTTTTTACATTTAAGTATCACGAAAAAGTATAAGTAGAATAAACTGTTTGTTTGTTTTGAATTTCGCGGAAAGCTACACGAGGGATATCTGTGCTAGCCGTCCCTAATTTAGTAGTGTAAGACTAGAGGGAAGGCAGTTAGTCATCACCACCCACTGCCAACTCTTGGGCTACTCTTTTACCAACGAAAATTAGGATTGACCGTACATTATAATGCTTCCACGATTGAAAGGGCGAGCATGGTTGGTGGGATAAGGATTGCGAGTCGAGCACCCTAACCACCTGGCCATGCCGGGCCTGAAGGGTAAACTATACGAGCTTACCCTTCCTTTGTTTTTAACATTTCTGAGATATGCCTATGCTATGTTTTCTGTAGGTATGTTTGCAGATTTATTGATGTTTATAAGAAAAATAAAATCACGTGTTGATGCTTACTTGATCATAAATTAAATCTAATAAAAAACACCTTTATTACTTATACTTTACAGAATCAACAAGATTTTTCAGAATATATGGTGGTAGTTTTCCTTATCGAAAACATTGTTACTAACTTCCTTTACAGTAACGCAATGGAAACTAGATTAACAGTTTCTTGTTATCACCTGCATGCACTCGGTACAGCCGTATCAAGCATCATTATTTACACTAATTGCTTAAGCTGATATCACGTGACGCTAAACGCTCTTTAATTAGGAAATTTTTCATAGGATTTAGCAAACTTATGTTAAAAGTTGGCAATGAATGATGGATAATAACCGTCCACTTTTATGATTCTTTTGAAACCTTTGCTAGAAACTGCTAATATAGTTTGCTTGGCCTCACCAATACTTAATGCCTGCATGGCCTCTCACCTCATAGTTTTGCTACTCTAAATCAGCCGTCTTTAATCTGAATGACAAAAATCTAAAAACGGTCCACTTTTACTCTTAGGTGAAGCTGTGATAAAAATGTTAGACCGATAGCGCAAGTGACTTTTTGCGCAGGCGTGCGCAAATATTTTCGTTAAATTTTAGCGGTTTTTGTTGAATTATTTTGCACATGTGGCTTATATTTAGACCAAATTTGACACCTATTTGTAAGTTATAAAAATCAATCAGTGTACGAAATTTGAAAGGTATACATAAAAGTCAAGTATCTTTTTCTATCAAATAAATTTCCGTACTTTTGGTGCGAAGTAAAAAAAAAAATCAATCAAATTTGGAGATTTTTATACCTCGTGTATTTCTTAATGGATTATCTTGAAATGTGGTATGTGTAGTATGGGTCCAGTACAGTATAGCACACCCACTGAAAATATGTGATAGTTTGGATTACCACCTCCGAGCTACAGAAAGTGGAAAATTGCCAATCTATCACTACTGTTTATAACACACAGTGTGTCCTGTAGGTTGTTTTGGACGCAAGACACACACCCCTGCGTGTCTTGATAAATATAATCACAGTGTTTGAGAATATTGCCTGCCCAAATACAAATCAAAAGAAAAATTTAATGGTACTCATTTATGTAGTATTTTCTCCAAAGTTACATCACATACAGTAGATATTTCATCTAATAACTTTGTTGAAGAAACGAAAAGAGACTGGATGAATTCAAACTTTCTAATACTGTATACATCTCAGCTTTCACTTCATTGGTTAGTACGAACAGAATATCTCAGTCACATACAGTAAGTTATTCATTAGTTACAAGAGCCAGAATTTGAAAGGCTCTTAAACTTTCTATTAGTTTAAAGAAAATATTTAGCAGGCCGATAAGCCTTCCATTGGGATTAATGTGAAGGATTTACTAATATATATTTATTTTAATATCGATGTTTGTTTAAAATTAAAGTTATGTCTAGAAATGTACATAACTTATACTGTTAAATCTGTATTGAGAAATTCCCGCCTATTCACTGAAGTTGTAGAAGATTCTCGAATGTAAGAATCAAAAATATACATATGTAAGTGAACGCTAGTGTATCGTTTGTATTGTTGTGTAACCTGAAGTTTCGAGAAACTCTCCACACGCCTATAAACATAACCAACGCGCCTAAAAACAGAACCTATTATTGGTCTGCTATAGTTGGAAGCTATAACTGTGATTGTTATAACGCTTATTAATCGGGAAACATAAGATATTTAACCAGGAACATTTATAAATTTCGAACATTATAAATCATTCAATTTCATTAGTTTCACATCGGACATTAGTACTTTTACGAAGACATTATATAACTTCAGCATCGGCGTGTGATCAGTGAAGACCACAGAGCTAGCTCCCTATTAAAGTGAATTGTACCTACGTTAACTAGACATTAATTCACTCATCGTGAAACCTCGATAAAATATCAAGGAAGTTCCAGACCAGAAAGACGTTTGTAAAACTTTTCTATGTAAATCATTTTTAGTAATAACTGTTATTGTAAATTGTATTATTGGTTGTATATTAAAATATATTGGTATTAAAAAAGAATACTGTGTGTATCAATCTTGTTGGCAAATATCATAAATAGGATACATATGGACATTTATTTAACTACTAACTCTAAATTACAATTTAGTTCAGTTTTATGCTATTTCAAATTATAACACGTAACATTAAGAACATAATTTAGCCGGTTTTTAGCGTTGTAAGTCCGCAGACATACCTCTGTGCCATTGGGAGGCCCGATTGGAAACTGAGTGAAGAAGAACCCTTTATATTCCGTACGAACATATTGATACAGTAAGCGTGGTTTTACAAAACATACCATAAAGTACATGTGGTTTTAGCAAGGTAATGCTTCGTCCCACCACGCATTGGTTTCTCAACAGATAGATAAGCATTGATCCAGTGGCATGACCTGCACATTCTCGTGATCTTCTATCATGAGACCTCTTATTCTGGGAACACATTAAACAATTAGTATTTGTAAATGTCCAAATAAACGAGGAAATGTGAAGCAGGGAAAAGCAACAGCCTACGCAACTGCAATAACAGAAATATTACAGAACATAAGTTTGAGCATAAATGGAATAACTACATTTGCAACCTTAACACCGGAAGTGCTACCGAAAGGTTGCTGCAGCTTACATCGTGATATCAACAGCGTACACTTCAAACACTGTAAGGGAAGAATTAGAAAATGCATGGTAATGTGTGATATTTGCATCACCCTGTATATAACATTTAACTACTTTAACTTAGTCCAGTAAAATGTTATTTCCTAGCCGACTTCAACAAAACCAAATTGTCCAACTCTTTGTAATTAAATTGCATTAAGGTTATTAATCATTCGCAAAATTGATTGGAATTTAGCATACATTTTAAAGTATATTCCTATTTCTCCCTTCGTACTCTATGTAATTCACAATTATTCTTTCTATTATTAACTAAAGCTCAGGACCAGGATGCGGATATCGTTATAGCAGCCGTAGCGATTTTCAGAAAAATAATATTCGCTGAACATGCAAGATATTAGCTCTTTAATTCTTGAGAAAACATATTACCTCGGCATTAGATCAGCGTTAAGTTAGTAAAATAATTTTTGAGAAAAGTTTATTAGTTTTCTTATTACATTTAGCTGTGCTTTCTAATGAGGATTAATACCTATGTATAGATTAAAAATATAGACGCCTGTTCTACGGTACCTTATTTATTACCAAAAGAAAATTGCTTTTACAAATTATATGATACCCATTAGTCTGTCCTAATTTCAGAAGGCTTCGAGTGAATTGCAATAAACGTTAAGGAATATAATAGAGATACTGAGATTTATAGAAATAATTAAAGTGGTGGGAAAAAATTATTGCATTACCCTATTTTATTCCTTGGTTTCTGTAATTCTTACGAGATTGTGCATTGTCGAAGTGTCCGAACTAGTGTAAAACGGTTATGGACATTGTGTGGTGTAAGTTGATTTGCATTTCAGTCATCAAAACACGTATATGCATCTTTATTAACAAACAAACAGTAACATATGTATTACAGTAGATAATAAACAAATAGTTGGCAAATAAGAAAATGTTATCTGAGTAAGATAACCTAGACTGAAAGATATCGCCACCAATGTAGTTGACAAAAGTAATCACAGAGTATCTTTCCTGTTTCAATATTTCGTTGTTCACCCACTCTGGCCTTTTCAATTGCTTGAAGCTAAAGTGCATGAGGAATTGAATGTAGGGGGAATTTCACGATGCCGCACGTGAATTAGAGCTTTCTACCAAAATGCTTCTCTGTTTCTTCTCTTTCACTTTCTCACCCATTATCTTTCAACAGTTTTCGATAGGGTTGAGATCTGGGCTGTTGCATAACCAGTGTAGTGTCTTGATCCGTTCCCTTCTAAGAAAGTCCTTCGCCCGAAGTAATGAAATAAAACCTAAAATATCTTTTTAATACATGTAAAGTGAAATTTATTTCACATTTACTGCCTAGAGTGAATGAATATTACCAATTTTTTTTAGTCTTTGTGCACTGGTCAGCTCAAACGAAGTGAGCTCAAATTGTTGGCTTGAATTGAGACTCGAGGATCTCGATGTACTTGTCACCATTGACTGTACCTTTCACAAAATGCAAGCGTCCAACATCCTGGCCAGAGATGCATCCTCATATCAACTGACTCTGCAGATGTTTCACAGTTACATTCAAACACACTGAATGAAATTCTTCTCCACATCGACGTCGTACAAAGAGCTTCCCATCAGATCCGTGCAGGTTGAATTTTGATTCGTCTCAGAATATTTCTTTGTTTCATATTGCTTGAATCCAAACAGCATGTTATTTCGCCCAATGTATCCTCATCTTTCCCATTTTGTTGGAGAGAAGGGGTTTCTTTTTTAGTCATCTTGTTGGGAGACCGACTGAAAGGCAAAACCACACGGTGCGAATGGTAACAGTGACCCCTGAAGTTTCTTGCCATGCTCTTTTGACATATATGGACGACAGAGTGTGATCGCCAGCTGCTATGAAAGCTCTCTTCCTACCCCTTACCTTCTGCCGCTCCACATAGCCAGTATCTTTATATATCTGCACCCAGTGGCTTACAGTATACTGGTTACATTAATTCTTCTAGCATTATGCCTTGTAGAAAGTCCTTCTTTGCTCAAAGAAACAATTACTGCTTTTTCCATGTAGTGAACTCACAATCCTTGGCCATGTTAGAGTCACACGCACATTGTAACAGATAGGTTTCTAAGATGACTCTCAGTAAGAACCTCTATTTATAGCCAAAAACGGCTGATAGAATACCCAGGCAACCTATAAATTAGACAGTACTGCTTCATCCATGAAACATATTTACACTTACATGTACTATGGCCTCAAAACAGACGATTATTCCGAAGAAAAGTATGGAAAAATTGGGTGAAGCAATAAATTTTTCCACCATTGTATATTGCTTCACGTCCCAAACGTGCATTACTCCAATTACAAGGTCCAGGTTTCCAACCGTGGATTATTATTAACATAATAAAATACATGATCTATATAACTTGAATTATATTCCTACCAGTGTTAGAGTAATTCAAAGCTTGTCGGTTGCTGTAAGAAACCAGTTCACTTATCGTTCTTAACCACCAAATACAATCATTTTGATAATTTTAGTTAGTGTTTGGTGTTGTTTATAGTTTCTCATGAAAGTAAATACAGACAATATGCAAGCCCAATAACTGAGAAAACTAATTCTGAGTTGTATATGTCCAATTATATTTATATTTTTTTCTGTTAGATTTGTGATTCTTTAATGACATTTCTAAAGGAAGCAGATTCCTTTGCCATCACAAAATGGCAGAAAAAAATCATTTTTTCATCCGGATACTAAGTTAACTTTAATTTTATATATTTTGTAGGCTTTATCTACCGTTTTTATTTAATTAGTTTGCTTTGTATATAGCGGATTAAATTTCTACTTTGAAATGATATTATACACAATTTATCATCAAATTACGTTGTTTATATTAAGGGTTGCGAAGTTCAATGCTTAGTTTTTTAGCGCACATCATTATCGTAATTAGTTTTATCTATTTTTGTGTTACCTGTTTGTCAAGGGTGTTCTGGCGTAACGACACATTGATTAATTTGGTTGATTCAAATGAAGCTCGAACCCAAATAATCCTCTTAAACAGTGTTCGTGATAAATTAGATTCTAGTTTCTAAAGCACCGGCAAAGAAAGCTGGAGTACTTTCCTCTTGTATAAGCAATCTGTAAAATAATTAATTTATATTTATACAAATGCCCTTTATTTTATTAATCAAAGTGCTAACAAATATCTTCTTGAAAGAAAATTAAAACAAGTTCACGATTCTATCTTCTTTTAAAGTAAGTTTATATTTATGTTACAACTTTAAATTATTGTTCTAAAATTGAGTTCTAACCCATTTGTTTGACTTTGGTTTAAACGTACATTTAAATATTGCTGTTTTTGGTGCACTATAGTTTTAGTGGATTCATTTTACACATTCAGATTTGCTAGATTTTTTTTTTGGAATAAGAGTTTGATTTGTATTTGAATATACTTTTGTCCCATTACATATATATTATTGTTCTAAAGATTTGTTGTTGCATATATCTTATTCCTATTATTTTGTAAACGATCTCTCCTTTATTTACACATTTGAATTTTTATGCATTCAATACTCACAGATTTAAACTCAGAAGATATTCATACTCTCGTACTAAGGTCTTACGTCCATTCATATATATTCTTTAAGACGAGTGCGGTAAAATACGTTTTCCCAAAACCAATCAGATGAAAGAGCATTGTTCTTTTTTGGTTTTATTCTGTCTGATAAACTTATTAGCCTTTTCAACGATTTTAGAGTTTTGTTTCTTGATTTTGGTAGTAATAATGTACATAAGTATAAGTTATGTATATTAGTTTTCTTCCTGTTCTTTGCCTTTAATTGTGTTATTCACCTTTAGCATTTTAAAAGTTCATTTTTCACACACAAGTACACATATAGCGACTCCTGATACTTGCCGTTCAGAATGTAATTCAAGTTAAATATTATATATTTCAGTTAATAATATATGAGCATAATATTCTTATATAACACACACACGTTATGTTATAATCCGGTTAGTTCCGGCTATTTTACAGATAAGGATCTATTTAGTCATACAGCAAAGATAGATAAAATGCTAATTTTCCATGTACCTTTGAAATTTAGTCAGCTTACATTACAAAACTTTGGCTTTTTATTTCCAAGCTCAAAATCAGTATTTTACTTAAAGTTTTAAGCTGCAGAAGACTCATCGCAGAGTAAGTAAAATAAACAAAACTTTTATATTTGATATTTTTGTATAGAATAACATCCTGTGCTTCTTGAAAGTAATATTTGTAAATGCTTAACACAAATAATTTTCAGAGTACCTCGTACGTTTATTGTTATTTTCAATCGCTAAAATGCTATTTTATCAAACAAATGTTATACATTTCGCATCAGTGACTGTACAAAATATTACAGTATTTCCTTATTTTCAGTTACTACGTCAAACAATACCAATTATCTGACAATCTAATCAGATTTCTCATAACATATTGTTCCTATGATTCTGGAGAATATGGAAAAATGAACAAATCATTTAAGTTATTTTATTATTCACCAGTTTTTAACTTATCGTAATTGTTTTTCAGGGTTTCACCAACAGAATGCTACACTACTACGATGTGTTACTATTATATAGGACAAAGAGCAACACCAACAGAATGCTGCACTGCTATTATGTATTACTATTATATAGGACAAAGAGCAACACTAACAGAATGTTATACTACTATTATGTGTTACGATTATATAGGACAAAGAGCAACACTAACAGAATACTACACTACTAATATGTGTTACTATTATATAGGACAAAGAAAGAGCAACACTAACAGAATGCTATACTACTATTACGTGTTACTACCATATAGGACAAAGAGCAACACCAACAGAATGCTGCACTGCTATTATGTATTACTATTATATAGGACAAAGAGCAACACTAACAGAATACTACACTACTATTATGTGTTACTATTATATAGGACAAAGAGTAACACTAACAGAATACTACACTACTAATATGTGTTACTATTATATAGGACAAAGAAAGAGCAACACTTTGTCCTATATAATAGTAACCCATAATAGCAGTGCAGCATTCTGTTAGTGTTGCTCTTTGTCCTATATAATAGTAACACATAATAGTAGTGTAGTATTCTGTTAGTGTTGCTCTTTGTCCTATATAATAGTAACCCATAATAGTAGTATAGCATTCTGTTAGTGTTGCTCTTTGTCCTATATAATAGTAACACATAATAGTAGTATAGCATTCTGTTAGAACAACACTAACAGAATGCTATACTACTATTATGGGTTACTAGTATATAGGACAAAGAGCAGCACCAACAGACAAAGAGCAACACCAACAGAATGTTATACTACTATTATGGGTTACTATTATATAGGACAAAGAGCAACACCAACAGAATGCTGCACTACTCTTCTAAAATATTAAATTTGAAACCTCATTTCGTTATATAAATATGCCCAACTTTCTATATTTTAGTACGATAATTACTCACACA
The DNA here is from genome assembly GCF_000517525.1 of Limulus polyphemus. Taxonomy (NCBI): domain Eukaryota; kingdom Metazoa; phylum Arthropoda; class Merostomata; order Xiphosura; family Limulidae; genus Limulus; species Limulus polyphemus. The sequence continues at coordinate 81,127 of NW_013667844.1, read as the reverse complement.
AATATCAAATGTACAACATATGTATATAGAAATATATGTCGTGTTTTTATATTGTGTGATAATGAGACAACGTTTGAGCATCGTGAATGTTTACGTCATAGGGAAGACCATTCTAAAATGATTACACATGCAATTCGTAAACAAATGACCCTTGCTTAACTTTATAGCAAGGAAATGTGGGAGACTTATCTATAAAACATAATCAAACACGAGGTCATATCGAATAGAGCGGAATTCAACGACGAAGTAGGGTCGCTCAAGCTATATGTGTTGTTAACTGTTACCTTTAAAGCAGATATTGTTAAAGCAAAACATAGGTGAGATAGAAAGTTCAGTTATTAGTTGATGTTTTGTTTGCTTTGTATTCAGAAAGATCGATACTTACCTGGTGAACAATAAAACTTCTAAGCACAATTTTGAAATTAAGGGAATTATAATGATTGAAATTTAATAACATAAACACAGGTCTTCTCTAACGCACATTAAATGACCATTTTTACTTCATACATTTCTCGATACAGGAGTTGATGTAGTTGACCTTATTTATGGTAGAGCTCTGAATTCCGCAGATGACGAGCCTGGTTCGAATACGTGCGATACCATAAAGCATTTCCCACGTTTGAAACTGTGGGTACATTATAAGAATGACAGTCAATCCCTTAGCATGGATGGTAGGTGATAGAGTGTTGCTGACTGACTGTCTTCCTTCTGGTCAGTAGATCAAAATTAGGGAGAGTGGTAGATGACCTTAGTAACTTTACCATAAATGTAAAAACATACTTATGTACTCCAAGAAAGCTTTGCATTTTTGTAATCAGACATATATTTAGTGCACATGAGCTGTTATGTGAGGGCTTTTCCATATTTCATTCTTATTAGTTAAATCACGTGAATCAGCTTGTGGTGTGATAATCTTTACGATCAGAAAAGCAGGCTATTTAACTACGTTTACTTTAGTTTTCTCATGGCGTGTTTGTGCATTGCGAAGTTGTTTTATGTAGTTATGTTACAACACGAGTATTTGAAAATGTTTAGATACTTGATTTATTTTAAGGCACATGTTACTACTATATTAAGAGTATAAAAACACAAAAACCGACCTTTTGTGGCACAACGTAAGGTAAATTATTTGTTATTAGTTACAGCCGACTAGTTTCGGAAGACAGTCACCAACATCAGGCCTAGCGTCTACAGTGATACACTGTTCCTATCATCAGGACTGGTATCTACAGTGACACACAGTAGATACTAGCCCTGATGATGGTAACTGTGTTACTATAAATAGTTGGCTGTAACTAATAATAAATATTTTACCTTTCATTGTGCCAAAAAACGTCGGTTTTTGTGTTGTTGTTTTTTCTCTTAATGTCATTTAGATACTTTTTAGGAAAAACATTGAATTTTGGAATATTATCAATAAGATATTTCTTTGTTTGGCTGTTAAAAGTATTCTGTATGTGTTTAGGATCGATCAGAACGCGTTTGTTTTCCAAGGCATCGATAATAATTGTAATATGCATAACGTTTTCATAATTTAATGGACTAAGTAACAAGACAGAGAGTATTCTTTCGTTTCGCATACAAAAATTAAGTTATAGAACATCTAGACACAATTTGTTTTGTACAGATAATACAGTGTTCATTTATTATTTAATTTGCACGACGCGGTTAACAATTGTTTTTCTTTTAAGGAGGGAAATACTCTTTATATTTTTGCGCAATTTGAGCTAAATGTTTCCCTTTGTGGAACTGCTTATCAAATTGAAGGAAATTATATATAGATATATATGGTTATTCTTATGCAAGCTATTGGGAACAGTAAAAGCTGTTGGTGTATGCCAAAGCAATATTAAAGTGCGCTATTCTTGCTTTGGGCTTGGCTTCTTATCACTAGTGGTTTACACAAATTTATTACTTTTCAAAATATCCAATACTGTATACACAACAGTCATACAGGCATTAAATATCTTGACATTGTTTTTCAGAAAAACAAAAACTAATAAATAAATATTAAAATCAATTCCGTAAAACAATTGGGTATCAGATAAAATTTCATAGTGATTGTATTTAAATAGTACGTCATGATTAAATGTTTATCGTTTTAACAACAAATAGATTATAATGTTTCATGCGCATGCTTAGTTTAAAAACATTCTGTAATAAGATTTAATTCAAATAAAATTTATATCATTAAAAACGAAATTAAGTTTCGAATAAAAATTAAACTGCCTTTAATTTTCAGGTGGTCTTGAATATAACAGGAAGGTTCGCCGGTTCTTTTTGTTTTATTTAGAATGTTTATGCAAAGTTACATAATGATTATATGCGCTGTGAATTGATAGATTAAAGGGAAAACAGCTAGTCAAAAACAGTCGACGCTAACTCTTCGGCCACTACTGACTTACCTAATAGTGGGATTTGAGGGATAAGTTCAGTGAGAAAATGAGAGCTTTTTGGATGGATGGTTGACATTTAGATAGGATAGGGGCTGGCTTGTCTTTTAGGTCGTTTTAACAACAAATGAATTAGAATTTTATATGTATGTTAAGTTTCAAAACATTACGTAATGTGATTTAAATGTAAACTATCCATTCTAAAAAGCTCCCTTTTACTGAACTTATCCCTCGATTCTCACTATTCGGTAAGTCAGTAGTAGCCAAAGAGTTAAATAGGGTAGAGGCCGATTTGTTTGCTAGGACTACTATCTGCAGTGTAAGAGCAGCTTTAAACGAGGATAAGAAAATGGAGAGGGCCAGAATAATGAATCAAAAACTAAGATGTAGAGAGAGGTATGGTGTGGGTACAAAGTATAAAGGTAGTTTTTATTGTAGGCTAAACTATTATTATTGTAATGCTAGAAGAATAAGAAGTGAAATGGAAGACTTTAGAGCACTGGTAGAAACAGAGGATTTTGATATAATAAAAATAACTGAAACCTGGCTAAATGTTGACAGTTTTGATGACAGGAATTTCTTTGAAATGCACCTTGTTTAATAGCGATAGAGAACTTAAAAGAGGAGGAGAGTAGCTTTATGTGTAAAATGTGAGTTGCAGCTTATTCAACTTCAGAATATCAACCAATGAGATTGAATATATTTGGGTTTTTATTAGTGGTTATAAGAGAAGAAGGCTTTTAGTTGGAAATTGTTACAGCCTGCCAGATAAAACTGATGAAATTAATGAGAAACTATACATTAAAGTAAGTAATTCAACTATTAATGAGGTTATAATTATGAGATATTTTAATTTTGGGCATAAAGATTGGGAAATGCTAGAGTTAATTCGTGAAGAAGACAGGTTTTTAGAAACTGTTCGAGATGGTTTTCTTCAACAATTGGTTTTAGGACCTACTAGGAACAATGTTATTTTAGATTTATTGTAAACTTTTAATACAGAAATGGTTGAGAGAGTAGAAATTGGGGAACATCTGGGTGCATGTGATCATTGCTCTGTTAGATTTGATATTTTGCTGCATATGGAGATAAAGAATAATGAGATTGTTGATTTCAAATTTCAAAAGAACAAATTCTGAAAAGTTGAGACAAGAATCAACGTCTGTGAATCGGGCAACTGAATTAGTTGGAGATACTGATAAAATGTGGAAATTTTTCAAAATCAAATTCTTAAATATTAAAGATATGCATGTTCCTTACAGACAAAGGTGGCCGCAAGTGAAAAAATCAGGTTGGCCCACACAGAATATAAAAAGATAAAATTAAAGAGTTATAAATATAACAAGTTTAAAATGATTGCAATAGTGGGAGATTTGGAGAATTACAAAAGATCAACAGAGTTGGTCCAACGGGAAAATTACGAAATCAAAAGGTATGTAAAAAAAAGCTGGCTGAAAATCTAAAATTTAATTATAAGGATTTCTTTAAATACATTAAGGGTAAGCAGAAAATATTGACCCAATGATTTTGAAAGAGGTTAATGATTGGATATCTGGACCACTTGTTACTATTTCTTCCAAGTCTTTGAATATTGAGTAGGTGCCAGAAAATTGGAATTTGACTAATGGTATTCCTTTTTTTTCTAAGAAAAGTAATATATATATATATATATCCCAGTAATTATAGGCTTATTAGTCTTATATCAACAGTGGAAAAAAGTTTTGAAAGTCTGATAAAAGACGTCTGCAAAGTCATTTAACAAAGTTTAAAATTTTTCGATAATCAGCAGGGTTTCACAAGGAAAAAATCCTTCCATACTAATCTTTGAAATTCTTTGAGGAGGTTACTGCTTGCGTAGATGAGTTGTGTTGGTGTGGGTTTGGTATATTTGGATTTTCAGAAAACATTTGACAAGGTGCCACATAAAAGACTTATTCAAAATTTATCTCTGTAGGTGTGGAGGATAGGTTGAATCATTGAATAGAAAATTGGTTAAATGGAAGAAAGAAGAGGGTTGTTGGAAATGGGGCTCAGTCAAACTGGATTACTGTCAGGCATGTAGTACCGCAGGATTCTGTGTTAGGACTTTTGTTCTTTTTAATTTAAATCAATGACATAGATAAATAAATGATCAATAAATTATTTGAATTTGTTGATGAAATCGGGCAAAAACAGCAAGATATTTGTCTCCATAATACTGTTAAGGTTATTACCCTCAAAATATCACTCTTACTTCAAATTCTGATAACCTGCATGCATGATATTGCATTTATTATATAAAATTAAAAGCTATTTACCTTTTATTTACCTATCTCACCAAATAATCCAAATCCTTTTGTAAAACAGTAACATCCTCCTCACAGCCAGCAACATTCAAACTTTTAATAAGTCTCTTAAGCCATACAAGCAATGCGCTGTTGATAGTGACAGGTCACTATCAATTTTAAGTTGTGTCTACAGAAATATTTAATATAAGTCTAAAGAGGTTATAATATGATTATATAGGTCATTGGTTAGGCTACTTGGAGTACTGTATCCAGTTGGGTTCCTTACCTTAAAAAGGGCATTGAATTATAGGAAAGGTTCAAAAGAGGGCTACTAGGATGCTACCTTGGATGAAAACATTGTCATACGAGGACAGGTTAAGATCTGTGAACTTGTTTTCTCTTGAAAAAAAGAAGCGTTAGAGGTGTTTAAGTTGAGGGAATTGAAAATATTGATGCATCATTCTTTGATAGATTGCTTAGGCAGAGTATTCATGATGGAACATTTTAGAATGGACGAAGACGAAAGGCGGAAGACTTTCGAAATGTCGCCCTCTACACTTGTGTCTCTACAACAGGCAGTTACCGTCGTCCATTCTACAAAGTTCCATTGATGCATCATCTTTTTTTCGTATTTAATGGTGAGAATGATAAGACTAGGGGACACATATATAACTTTTAGCAGCAGAGGAGTCACCCTCTGCTAAGACAGCTTTATTTTCTAAAAGAATGGTTGTTTTTTGGAAAAGGATGCCTACAGATTTAGTAGAGGCAGTTATTTTAAGGGAAAGCTTGATAAATATTTGCATGCTAAGGGTTGGCTTTGAGTTCTTATTTTAGTGTTTAGCTTAATTTAGTGGATAGAACAAAATGTCCTTTGCTGTCCTTTAATATTTTGTTATGTCATATGTTGACAGCCACCCTTATAGCACGCCCACCCAAAGAGCAAAACGCGTTTTTGTTGCAACAGGGTACGAAACATGAACACTTCGGGCAGGTTAACCAGTGGACCACGCCATTTTGACACGAAGGACAATAGTTTGATGTGTGAGGAAGAAAAGTATCGCTTTTATAACTTGAGATTGGTTCTTTGTAGAATGTTATTAATTTAGGACTCTTGGATTTCACCGAGACAGGGAAGAAATACTACTTTAACTGAGAAGAACAAATTTCAAAAACTAATATTAAAACAATACTCTTGAGAACACTATGCTACTGAATATAACGTACTTTAGAGTACTTCTCTCTCCACTCCTTCTCTCTCTTTCTCTATATATAAATAATATACATAAAAATAATTTCCTATATCTTTTCACTATTCTGCTACATATAACAGGTACTTTTTAGAAATTACTTTAAAGCAGAGCTAAGCAACTTTAGTCTCTTTCATTTTCATTAACTCAAAAACTTTGATAACTTATAGTTTAAACTAAAATCCCCATATTATTTGCTGATCCCAAATATTTAGGCCTCACGAATCTTTGTGATTAGTGTTATGGGTTGCGGATCGTAAGGCCCAAAGTTCAAGCCGTATTTGCTGCTGAATACGCATCCACACTTTCAGCTGTGAAAGGTGCTATAAATGAGACATTATTCGCATAAGCAATATGTGCTGCTTATTTGTTCCTTCTCTTTGGTCACCAATATTAAGTGAAAGACAGATGTGCCTGAACTCCATAAGGATCTCTGAATTGGCCGATTAGCTTTTGTGTTATATTAAAATTCTTTAGTAAGATATATTCTCATTTATTACAAATTCACACAACATAATATGAGCACAACACGATACTTTCTACTGAAAAATATTCCAAAACACCCAAAAATGTTTCTAGATTTGTATTGAATAGTAGTAGTAGTAGTATTGCTTTATTATAACATACATATGTAATGCTTATCACGAGCTATATTAGTGACGTCAACCTAGTTTTGTTAACTATTAATACGTCACACCTTACGGATGAAAGTAATATATGAACAATACAGATAAAGCTTTAAAAATGAATCTAATTCTTCATATCACAAAAATACATTTACGGAATTCATAAACAGGTCGACTTCAAAAAATTAAACCACTTATTTTGCATAATGACGAAAAAAATCACAGAAAATTTTATCACAGTGTGACTGGGTATTTTACCTTATTCATGTTTTTACACTTTAAGTGGTGCTTAAAATTTTTATATTATTGGTATTTTGTTGAATTTAAGGTTGGGCAGCTAAAATAAAATTACGCATATGGCAGTTATCGCATGGCCATATTATATGTGGCAATTGCTCCATTAAAATAGAAATAAAACATTATGTATTTAATTATGGTATGGCCTAGCGGTTAGGGCGCTCGACTCGTAAACTGAAGTTCGCGGGTTCGAATCCCCGTCACCGAACATGTTCATCCTTTCAGCCGTGGTGGCGTTATAATGTGACGGTTAATCTCACTATTCGTTGGTAAAAGAGTATCCTAAGAGTTGGCGGTGGGTGGTGATGACTAGCTGCCTTCCTTCTAGTCTTTCACTGCTAAATTAGGGACGGCTAGCGCAGATAGCCTTCGTGAGTTTTGCGCGAAATTCAAAACAAACTAAATCAAACCCAAAGAAATACAGTTGTAATGTCACTTTGAGCATAATTTTTCTTTCAACACATATGTATGTAAATGTTTCATCAGCTTATTCTACAGCAATCCAGAAACCTATATTGTGCTACTGAAACCTGATTTATGATCAAGTGTTTAGTTGTAGCTGATCTGCTGATGACATAGTGATCATGTTTTTATTTTCAAATATATGTTTTCATGTTACGTGGTATGAACCAACGAGTAGCTTCTTCTGCTACACGAAATTTCACGTTTAATACTTGGAATATAGAAAGTCTGTTAAAAGTAATTAACACGATACTTTAGTGCACTATAAAGTTTCTACTTGTTTCTTTTGAAAAAAATAATTTGGTATCAAAACTCACAATGACTGAACTAATTTTTATTTGGCAACTTAATTACTCGAATCGACTTACTGCGGATTTCATCAGCAACAAAAGTTCTTGACAGCTGGTCTTCAAAAATAGTCACTACGTTAATTTTTTAAGCTACCCATAGAAACACTATTCAGAGCTAACGCGTGGAAGATTGAGCTTTATTCTCAGAACTCCGAAGAGTGGATTATGTTTGACTCTTTCTCATTTTTATTATTACTTTTCTAACTTTGGGGAACTGAATGTTAAGTCTTAACGTGTAAGACTAAAGTTCGAACGAAACGAAATATTTCTTCTTTACAAGGAATGGGTATCTTTGAACATGAACGGCACTTTATACACAATTGGGATACACAGCCAGGATAGAAACCCCTTGGGTGCAGGTATAGCCTTCCTAATTTTAAATAACAACTAGAGAGCAGCCAGTCAGTTTCATCTGCCGCCAGAAGCGGTTTGTCCGACTCAATGAACCGAATAACAAGATTTAGTGTGACTCTCATAAAGCGCTGAAAGAGCGAAAGCGTTTAATGATATGGCTCCACAGCCCAGCATATAACCACTTCTAGCCAAGCTGGACCCTCTTTATAGGGGTTAATGTTTTAATAATTTTAAAATAAACCTAGACGGGATAAAAGAAAAACATTAACTTAAAACAAATTATTGAATGCAAAACGATACTCAATTACAAAGTTATAATGATACAGAAATACGGAATAAAAGTGATACCTGAAGCAATCACTCAATATTTTATGATTTTTGTCTTTTTGTTCTTTACAAGAGGCTTAAAAGTCAAATGTTCCTTTAATATGTGTTTCTTTGACGGTACTGTCAATTATCATATGTTTACACTATTAACTGAGATATCATCATTTGTAAAGAACTAACATTTATAATTTCCAGTAAACCAGAGAAGAAAAATACGTTTTAAGGAGTATATCATTTCATCAAACAAGCACTTATCCTTACTGCAGCCATTACTCACAAACTAGTTATTTTAATAACATAACTTTGACAGTAAATAATGTGTTGTTTGTATGATTCATCATGGAAGAAATATTTATACAAATATTTCAACTTCCTATTTTAGTAACCAATGCTCTGTGTAAATATGTAGATGTTTCCTTCTTTCACTCAACAATTCAAGAACGTTTATTTCATATCAGTAACACGTCTACTACGTTAATGGCCTCTCATGCGTAAAATGATCGTAATGAATAGGTCAAAAACCAGTGTAATTACCTTAACTCGTAGTTACTGATATAAGCGTTAAGAGATACTGACGCTGGTTGTTATATAGTGCGCATATAATGTAGTATATTTCCTCAGAAAATGATTAATCATATGGGCAAATTTCCACCTAAATGTTCTGCTTCAGGAATTTGCCCAGTGCGATATTCCGAGAAAGAGGCGTCTAATTACTAATGACTCCAGAAATATGAAATTTCTGCAAAACGCTAGACATAGTTATCTTGCTCGTTTGATAATTTTCTTATTGGCACAATAAATATAACATGTATAAATACATGGCAGAATAGATTCCAGAAAATAAATCGTCTTCTAATAATCATTAACGTAGGGTTCTACTAATTATTGAAAACTATTATTTCTATTAGGATTGTCGCAAAATATGTTGTATATATATATATATATGTGTGTGTGTGTGTGTTTAAAATGCATACATGGTCGTTGACAGCTAGTTATGATAAAGTCTGAGATCATATGAATTGAGCTCATCCAAGGAATTTACAAACACAGTTGGTGTATATGGTTTGTTCTTCGCAATGGATTGGAAAAACTTGAATAATTCGAGAAATATCTTTGACACCATTTATATAGATGTAATAAAATACTGTTTGGAAGAGCAAGCACTTCGGCTGGAAAATACAAAGACACTAAAATCAGAACAGTAACAAAATCTGACTGAAAGTAAAAATCAATAGAGTCGAAAACATCACCGCGTATGAAGTTTTGTGCACGTGTCATAAACTGCGCATGATAAATGCCGGCAGGCGCCTTGTATAATGTAAAGATGGACATCCAACAGTGCTACTAACATTTGTTTACAGTAGGTTTCCAAAAGCGTAATTAATGCATATGTTAATTCTATATTATAGTTCACAAGGGGTAAGCAGTATACTATCGATAAGAAAAACGTTTTTAGTGCACTGTATCGAATGAAGTTTGTTCTGACATACTGAGGTAACTTAATGGACGACTTGCTATCTGTGGATATATCTTATCAGGAATATGTAAGATGTGACTCTGGTAAATGGCATTTTAACGTTTGCATTGGCAAATTCCTGGCCTGAAATGAAATTCACAAAGGTCAGTAAAATGGCAAAGGTAACAACAGCCATATAAAACCATAATTGCAGCAAGATAAATCGTCCTTTATTACAAATACGAAAAACATCTCCAATTAACAAAAGATAAACATTGTTATTAAAACGAACAGCACATTAAACCTCAATGTCAAGGTTTAATTAATGTTTCAGTTTAATTTGGTTTTAGACTCGTATGCTGACGTAAATATATGTATATATATATATATACAGATAGATAGATATTAAGGACCATTAAGCTATTCATACGCTAAATTTCCAAACATGGTAAGTTACAATAAGATAATTATAATATCATAGGAAATGAATATTTTAATATGAGAAAATTTTAAAAGGATATCATAAAGGTTTGAGTTAAATCCGTCATAGTTTAAATATTTCTCTACTTCTGTAACAGGAGAGAACCCCAAAAGTGTCTTTAACATAAAAGTTTGAGTTAAGTACATCACCTTGTAAATATTCCTGGAGAATTCTTTAACACGAGAAAAGCCCGATAGAGTTTTAAACATAAAAAATTGAGTTTAAATGGCCATCGTGTTACATTTCTGAAGAGTTGTGTAGGTTGTTTTACATACTGAGCCTAATGAAAAAAATATATACAACACTAGGAATCAAAAATCTAAAATTAATTAATCAATAATTCATAGTACAGTATTACAGAAATCCATATTCTGCCTTTCTATTTACTTAATTACCTGCCATAAAATGTTTCACACAAACATAGCAACAGATAATTTGTTCTTATTCTAGAAGCCGACATAGTTTGTGGTAAATAAATATACTGTGGGTTCTTACATTTAGAAGATATGTTTTGTTCCTCCAACGAACAGCTTGTATTCATTTTCATTAAAATACATGTATCGTTGAAAGTTTTGATAATTTATTAAAAATTTATTACATTTAAATAACAATACTCACTGAATGGTGGGTCAAAGTTTAGGAGAACTGATGGTTGGGGTGAGCTCGTTTTCAAAAGACAGCGGTAGCACATTGAACCTTGTTGAGGTTTATAATTTCTTCTTTAACTAGAGGTGTGTGGAGTCTGTCGTTTCTACAGACAAAACACCTTCTGAAGCACCAATTCCTCGTGTTGCACGAGATTTAGTGAGTTAGTGTACATGCGCTTGAGGCTTGCGTGGATCAATGTCTCAGTGAGTGGTACAAGTGTTCATATACACCATTGCTCTACGACATCACGGGATACTACATTACTTCAAAAATAGGATGAACGCGTAACTGAATCTGTTTTTAAATGGAACAAACTTTCAGAATTAGAAACTGTTAATGTAGATAAGCCTGGCGTAACTTTGCGAGAATATTCGAAAACAAACAAACACAATACAAAAACCCTTATAAAAATCCTAAATCAAATTTTGTTTTGAACTGCTCCTTGCATTCTAATGATTGTTTTCAACTAAATTGTAATAATCACACTTAATCGCCTAAACCCACTCGGTCCCCCATTTTTTGGGGATCCCTCAAGATTCGTTCTCTCATTATATTCTTGAATTATATTCTTTGGAGGAAAAAAGCCTACATGCAACATTTCAATTCGTTTGGTGAATACTTTTGGGATGAAATAAGATAAACTGAACATAGGTATATATATAAATAAAGAAGCACTATTTGCAGGTTGTAAACGGTTTAATCGAGAAACTACAGAAAATAATGTCGATTCTTTCATTTTCATTCACAGATTATAATTTACAAAAATAAAGCATTTACATATAGATAACCCCTTCAGCTTATACAGAAAAGTGAAAATGTTAAATTAATAATATTATGAAAAGTTCCAGAACTATAAGGTTATTAGGAGAATCAAAATATTGAAATTTATTCGTTTCCAAAGCTGCCTTAGAAATAGACTAAGATTCGTTTAATAACATTTAACATCTATAAAACTAAAAGTAGCACAATGTTAAAATAATTGTACTATGAATAATTTATTAAAAACGGGGACCAGCCCTATGTTTTGTTGTTCTTACGCCACCATCTTCAAGAGTGAAGAACGCCGAAATATGTAGTCTTTTTTGGGTTGGTCCCTATTTTAATAAATGATTTATTATGCAATTATTTTTACTTTGCACTCCTTTTAATTGTATACATATATGTATATATATATATATATATACATATCTTGTACAAGTGCCGACTTAATTTATTTAACATTTAACAATTTAATAACAAATATCTTACATAAAGAGGCATACTTACAAATATCTTAAATGATATGCATAACTACGTGATGATTTGTGTTATTTAAAAAAAAAAACTTATTTAAGGCTTAAGCATAATTAAGACAACATTTTTGAATGAATGTTTGTAAACCTTCTAGTCAGATCAAAATGATCAGTTGACTGCCATATATCAAACGTTCTAAAGTAATTACGATATTTTGTTGTAAAGTATTAATGGTTCAAAAACCATGAAAGTCTTGAGATGTTGTTTCAAAATCTTTCACGCAAGATATTCAGCATGCTTCCCGTCATTTTGAATCAGCATATAGTATATTAAGCCTGACTATAACTGAAGTTGCTGGTAGCATCATCTGTGCACTCTATGCTGCAAAGTGACACGCGTTTTAATCAAACCGCCAATCTTGGGTCGTTGAAAGAAATATAAATAAAATAAGCAATAGCATTAATGGTTTGCAAGAAAACCAGATTATGTATGAATATTTACCATTTCAAACTTTCCATAAGATCTTGAATTGTGAAATCTGTTCCCTTAGGATAAGTAGCATCTTAAGATATTACCATTTTATATGTATCTCTGATGATCTCAGAATTCATATTTCAGGCGTATTACTCCCGAAACTGTAATCGTACAGTTACAGCGCAGCTATCAACTTGAATTCAATAGAAATAACAAAATGATAAATTGAAATAGAATAATATAAAAATGATAATATAATAACAAAATAACAAGCAAATTTACTATTGAGCTAAGATGTACATTTTAAGTTAAAGCAATACTTTGAATATATATGGACAACAATGAGATAGGCAGTAGTTAGATGGGTATCAATGAGATGGATAACAGTGAGATGGACAACACTGAGATAGGTAGTAGTTAGATGGGTATCAATGAGATAGTGAGATAGACAATAGTTAGATGGATATCAATGAGATGGATAACAGATGGGTATCAGTGAGATGGATAACAAATTGATATCAACGAGATGGATAACAGTGAGATGGACTACAGTGAAATAGACAATAGTTAGATGGGTATCAATGAGATAGTGAGATAGGCAATAGTTAGATGGGTATAAATGAGATAGTGAGATAGACAATAGTTAGATGGGTATCAATGAGATAGTGAGATAGGCAATAGTTAGATGGGTATAAATGAGATAGTGAGATAGACAATAGTTAGATGGGTATCAATGAGATAGGGAGATAGGCAATAGTTAGATGGGTATCAATAAGATAATGAGATAGACAATAATTAGATGGGTATCAATAAGATAGTGAGATAGACAATAGTTAGATGGGTATCAATGAGATAGTGAGATAGACAATAGCTAGATGGATATCACTGAGATAGATAACAGTTAGATGAATAAGAGTGAAATGAATAACAAGATTCCAATGCTTTTTATAACAGTGTTGACTAAGCTATTCTATAAGCTACACTAACAGAATAATAATTTAATACAAGTGATAATACATACAAATATATATTACCCAAAGTATCTGGCAAATCAAAGTATTTAGTTAATACAAAGTGAAGTATTATTATAAGGTAAATATCAATGTGCTCATTGCGTAGTAAATTTTTTTACAAGCAAGCTTACAAAGAAACTGAAGTAAAAACACTTTTCATATTAACTATCAGACTAGAATAAATCTCTTCATATGTTGTGAATCCATTGTACTCGCTAAAGATATATTACATATTGTAATCCAAACAGTTTGCCATATTTTCCAGCGTTGAACTAATATTCTGCTATGGTATACAACAGCGTCCATTTCACTTACATATATTTTTAAACACAAAGCTACAAAATAAGCTATCTGTGTGCTGCCTCCTTTAGATATCGAAACATGATATATTTAATAATGCCCATTTTCTATCTTTACAAATATACGAGCTAATCTTAATTTATTCAGCTGGTTCCGTTAGCGTATATAGATTTAGCAGAACTCGAATACCCGTTCAGGATATTTAGTAAGAAACAATAATTTCTTAGGCCCTTCTCTATAGACTAAGTTTCATGATTTTTTTTTTTTTTGCTGGATTAATAATCATTAAAATATTTATAATAATTTCTCTATGTTCTTATTTTTAATACCAACATCCACACGGACTTAATTTATGCTTCATATTATTTTACTTAATATCCCGTGTTGCGTATTAGAATTTCAAAAGTCTGAAATTGAATTAAATGACACTTTAAATTTAGTAGTTAAATTATATTTTGGATTTAGCAGTTAAGTAAAAGCCGATATATAGTCAGTTTATGATATTTGCCAACAAGATTGATGCACACAGTTTTCTTCTATAACACAAGTACGCTTTAATATACACACAACAATACAAGTTACAATAACAATTATTACAAATAGTTATTACACACAATGATTTATAAACAAAAATCTCACAAATTTACAAGCAATATAAAGTCTTCTTTATAGTCTGGAACTTCTTCGATATCTTATCGAGGGTTCACGATGAGCGAGTTGATGTAGATACGATTACAGGTAGATTTTCTTTTACCGCTGAAGTTATATAATATCTTCGTAAAAATACAAATATCCGATATGAATCCACTGAAGTTAAATGATTTGTAATGTTTGAACTTTGTAAATGCTCCTGGTCAAATATCTGAAGTTTCTCGATTTATAAGCGTTATAACAATCACAGTTGGTGCGTCGTGTTGGTTATATTTATAGGCATGTGGAGGCTTTCTAGAAAATTTAGATTATGTAACAATACAAATTTAAGCGTTTATTTAGATACATATATTGTTGATTCTTACTCTCGAGAATCTTCTACAACTTTGGAGAATAGGTGGGAGTTTCGCAATGCATATGTAACACTAGACGCTGTGCATATTTCTGAATATAAAATTAATCTAAACAAACGTTGAAATTAAAAGAAATATATAACTATAAATCCGTCACACCCGCTACTGGTGAGTGACAGCTCTTTCATACCAGCTAGGATTTTTCTTATACACAATAACTTATAATTTCAGTATTTATCAAACGAGAAACTTTCTCTTTGGACCTTAGATGATTAATATATTAATAATGGAGAATCTTTACTGAGGTGAAAAACGTTTGATGTTGTTTTATTTATCTTCATCTTATAATTCGATTTCTTTTATCTAGTACATCAATATGAAGTAAACAAAATTAAAGGTTTTTAAACATAGTTATTTATAAGCCAAATATTAAATTAACTCGTCATCATTGTTTTTATTTTCTGTCTAGTTAGCTTGCTATTAGAAAAAAATAAAATAAAATTATATAAATGATATTCATAACAAATAACAAATTACTCCAAGAAATTAAAGGGAGAAGATTTTACAATTTGATTGATTTTCATAAAATTAATAACAGAACGATAACAGAGGGGTATATTTTTGGAGCACCATTTATTTATTGAATACAGTTAATGAATCAGTTCCACAGGTAACATAGCGCTTGAAACGAGAATAGATATTTAGGAATGATTACGGGTTTTCTGGTACTGGTACAAATGTTTTTCATCTGTGGAACATACTTCTTACCTAGCACAACACCAGGTTCTCTGATTTCAGTAGGTTCGGGAAATGTTCTATGTGACTTAGATCAGTACATTTCATTCACCCTGTTTTCTTGGTTCAAATGGTCTATAACCCTGTCACCGTGAAAGAAGCATTATTTTGCATCAAACAATGTCTGGTCCCATTATACTTAATTCACCCTGTTTTCTTGGTTCAGATGGTCTATAACCTTGTCACCGTGATAGAAGCATCATTCTGTATCAAACAATGTCTCGTCCCATTATACTTAATTCGCCCTGTTTTCTTGGTTCAGATGGTCTATAACCTTGTCACTGTGATAGAAGCATTATTCTGCATCAAACAATGTCTGGTCCCATTATACTTAATTCACCCTGTTTTTTTTGGTTCAGGTGGTCTATAACCTCGTCACTGTGATAGAAGCATTATTCTGCATCAAACAATGTCTCGTCCCATTATACTTAATTCACCCTGTTTTCTTGGTTCAGGTGGTCTATAACCTCGTCACTGTGATAGAAGCATTATTCTGCATCAAACAATGTCTGGTCCCATTTTACACGCAAAACGATTGTACAACTATGTGTTGGCAAGAATTACCTCCACCTACCTGAAGACAATAAGATCTTTAAATCCACCCACACTGATATTTTCTCATACTTCGAACGTCATTCAAACTGTGATATTCCATTATGTTTCAATGATAAAATACTTCACCCGTGACTCTTCAAGCATGACGATCATTTGTAAAAATGCAAAACTTTGACTAACCTGTGAAGAGTGGATACAGACAGCCCATGTTTTTGCTGGTGTTTTTAATCAAAGTCTTCATGAACTATTCAGACATCTCGCTGCTTGTCGAAAACGAGGCTTTAAGATCTTAAACTACACTTGAAGAAAAATTCATCCCTTGCCGTTCCGTCACTGCTAATCACTCCATTTGATGTCTTTAAGGCCACATTGAGGTCCATGGGTAGCGGAGTGTCGATTCCTAACAAATATGTCATGCAAATATCTGTCATTATGTCAATATGTTTTACCGTGTATTGCACACAAGCCAGTTGTTAGATGGCGTGACATTATCCTTTTAACTATGAATACTGGGTACCAAAACGAGATGTCAAGTGTCCCTGTGTCAGGTTTTTATCATTTGAAGAGCTTTGATAATCTGTACCTGTGTAAGGTTTCTATCAGCTTTGATAATCCGTACTTTTGTCAACAAACTCCACCCGCTACCAGCAAATAATCTGTCACAGAATTGTACAGAAACGACAAAAAATAATGCACTCATTGAAACAGTGCATCAATAACTGATCAAAATTGAAGGCAAAATGGGAGAGAGTTAGTGCTAAATGCATTGAAGTAGTCGTACTTTCTTATAACAGAAAGCGTTAAACCAAAGATATCAATTTTTGAATTTCCTAGACCGCAGTAAATGTTTCCCCTTTAATTGTCTAGTGTAATTCATAAATACTGATGAAAATATCTATCAAGTTTCTAACTTTTACATATCAATGAACTTTTTATCGTCTAGATGTAGTCTGAATTTTAAAGTAAATAGCATGATCTTATCTCTTTTTATACTTTACGTGTTTGATGTTTCTTTAATAAATTGTTTTAAATCTTTACATTCTTTATTTGCCATGGTTTTCTGCTAACAAAATTCCTAAACAGGCCTGGTAGGGATGCAAAAAATATAAAGTAAAACCATTCTCAAATGTGAACAGTATATTGCTAATTTGTGGTGAAAAAGAAACAAAAATAATGTTCATGAAATTATACAATATGTTTATTCTATAACAACTTTGAGGATATGTTTCAATAATTTATTAAATACTGACTAGTTCATTATAAGTATTAGTCTATAACATTATCTGCACATCCCATGGTGGGTCAGCGATAAGTTCGCGAACTTATAACCTTAAAAATGCGAGTTTCGAATCCGTGTGGTATAGTTTTGTGTTAGAAGAACTATCCATTTAAACGGACAATTACATTGATGGATATCAAGTGACCCATATATTTATTCATAAGTTTACGTAAATTCCATAAGCATAATTGTTCTATGTCATTCTGTTCTTCGACTCTCACTTTTAAATACCATACTCAAGAATTACCCGAACAACCGTAACACCACCTAAATTTGTTTGCTTGTGTTTTAGGGCAAAGCTTCACAATGAACTATCTGCGTTTTGTCCGTCACCGAGATCGAATTCTAGCATCATAAGCCCTCAATCTTATTGCTAAGCGACTGGGTGATCCTCCCAAGTTAAAATATGTGATGACCACAAATTTAAAATGACTCTTTTCAACCACTACTAAGTGCTCATTTTTATAGCTTTATGAGTTGTTTTTAATATGATGATTTAACATTACTGTATTTGTACAATAAAGTAATAGTTTTCGTTCTTTCTCTTCACATACTCGGGTATATATATGTATATAAAAACAAATCTTCAATAAGATTCACCCGTGGATACGAATAACAAAACTAGTTTTGCTATTTATATGTATATGAAATATTGTAATATTTGACACATCAAACTAGCGTTGATAATTGTTAAGATATCTTAATACATTGTGGAAAGTAGACGACATCATTTACGAAAAAAGAGAAGGTTCACATCCGCAAAATTATATATTTTACGGTTTGTTTATATGGGGAATTTTTATGTATATATATGCCCTTACTTTTCATGCTTCAATTTTTCTTGGTATCTGACGCGTGTTTTTAAAAAGAACATCAGGATGAAAGGATTTAGATTCCTTGATTCAAATCTTTCAAGTTGTATGTTATTTTTCAATGTGAAAACACGCATAAATTCTAATAAAATAAAATATTATAAATAACCGTACATTATACTTTTATTTCATATATGATGGTTTTGCATAGTCAAAATATTATTATTTTTCAAGACAATTGCTTATCATTGAAAATTCTAGGATTTCATTAGAATTTTCTTTTCACTTTCATTACTTTAGATCGCCCTGAAGAAGTTTTAATTAATCTACCAAATATTCAGAGTAAATGGTTGCATTTTCAAGCATTGCTGGAGTACTAGAGGAACTGCTTAACAACGAAGCACAGAACCTAAACGTAAAATGTAAAGCTTAGGCACGTGGAAAACAGACAGTTATGAAACTTTACAGGTCTTAATCGAGTGGCAAATAACAATAGAAAAACGAATTAAGTGACATAAGACTTAAAGTTTTATATACTTGACTAAGGATAGGTGAGAAAAATGTGGCATTGGAAAATAAATGTTATTAATATCTTACATTACAAATATTATTGTACTTCAACGGCATCCTCTACAAAATCAAAAGTTCTAAAACAATCACAAAACAAAAATCAATTATATACTGCTAAAGATATAAATTTAATAACGTTGGATATATTGTATTACATTAAAACTTTGTGACCTGATTACATAAGTCGAATCCTTCTTCTTCTGTTGGTTTGTTTTCTGGAGTTCGCACAAAGCTACTCGATGGCTACTTACGCTAGCCGCCCCTATTTCAGAAGTGATAGGCTATACGGAAGGTTAGTATCACGCACCGTCGACTCTTATGCTACTCTAATCGAATGGCAGGATTTCACCGTCACTCTTATAACGCACCCATGGCTCCAAAGTACGGAGAGCGTTTTTTCTTTTATTATTATTCTTGCAGTAACAGGGCACGTACCACCCAACCTCAAATCCACAATCCGGAACGCTAATGAATGGGCAGCGCTCGGACCGTTTCATTATTCAGGATTTCGTTAAGGAAAGCTTCGTTTTTGGAATTCGCTGTAATTATATAATGAATTTTTGAATTCAAAAGGAAATAAAAAATGTGAGTATTCTAACTTTAACCCCTAAAAAAATAAACCAATTCCTTTTTTAACCCAAAAATATGTAATATGAAAAAAATATGTGAGTATTCTAACTTTAACCCCCTAAAAAATGAACCACTTCCTTTTTTTGACCCAAAAATATGTAATATTTTTATTAAATAAAATGTTCTACATATTTAATTATGTTAGTTATTTTGAATCCTGCTTAAAAATGAATTTGCATTTTTGATCAAGTGCTTATGTATGAACGTTACACTGTAAATCGTGCTGTTGGTTTCTTATTAATCAAAACATTTTAAAAGTTTTGTCAACCTATTATTTAATATATAAAAGTATCTTTAAAGAAATTGCAAATTTCATTGAAAGCGTGGAATTTGTTAGGAATCGATGAGCAAATGGACCATCTCTTAAATAACATTTTAATAAATCTCGAATGATTAACTTACTCATATAAAGATCCTCCAGTGGCTCAGCGGTAAATATGAAGGCTTACAATGCTACAGATCGGGTTTCGATACCGTGGTGGGCACAGTACAAATAGCCTATTGTGTTGCTTTGCGCTTAACAACCAACAAACAAAAGCTTCTATAAGGTCCGATATGGCTTGGTGGTTAGGCCGCGGGCTCGAATTCCCTCACGGTACATTTCACCCCCTTTAAGCCATAGTTGCGTTATGATGGGACTTTAAATCCCACATTTCGTCTGCAAAGAGAAGCCAAAGATTTAGCAGTGGGTGGTGTTAATTAGCAGCCTTTTTGAGATAACGAATTCTGTTTTTAGTTGGTTATGGTTGTGTTTATCATTCATTTATTATTCCTTCTATCGTTTAGTTTATCTATGAATTTTTAGTTACATTTGAAACACTAATTCACCTTTTAGCTGATCATGTTTATTTTGAGTAATTATGCATGTATTATGAGACTGACATCACTTTCCCGTGTGGTGACGTACAGATATCATTAATGTTATGTAGGAGTCTCTAAATCATGTACGGATATTATACAGAAGAATAAGTAAACTACGATCACCTGATTTGTAATCTCGTGATCTAACAAGTGAATAAACACCGTTTTCTGAGCTGTAACAAATTAGTTCACAAGATGTAGCTGAAGAGTATTAATTATTGCTGATTATTATTCAATGTTGTTAGTGATCTGTTAATTTAAATACTACGGAATATTGTTAATTTGGAGTTAGGGTTGTTGTTTCTCTGGCGTTTTCCCCCCTAATTCCTTTACATATTTACTGAAGTACTTATTAACCTGGATTTATATATTGTTCATCAAGTAATGCTTGGAGACGGCTTGAATGTGTAATGAAGAAACACTTTAATATAAGTTTAACATAACAGCAAATGTACAACTTTTCGACAAGGTTTTGTCATCATCAGGTACTTTAGACTGTTATATTTCCCCTCTTGTCTACCACATAAAATTAGGGACGCCTAACTTAGATAGTTCTACGAGGAACTTTGTGTGAAATTCATCAAAAACAAAAAAACAACAACATAAAATAATAAAATATTCGTGCTTTAGACAAATGAATACCACCATATTTGGATAAAATTTTTAAACTTTACTTTCACAAATTATGCAAAAACAAACAATAATAAACATTCTATTGAAACTCTTGTGAAAGACCTTGGTTAGTTCGCCATATCTAGGTGTAATAAACATTGTATTGAAACTCTTGTGAAAGACTTTTGTTAGTTCACCATATCTAGGTGTAATAAACATTGTATTGAAACTCTTGTGAAAGACCTTGGTTAGTTCGCTATATCTAGGTGTCTGCATTTATTTGTTGACAACACATATGATTTATAAAATTTGACTAATTCCTAGGTGAGTGTGGTTAGTATAATAACGATTCTGGAAACGCTTAATGAGAGCTGATCAGTCTACCAGACTTATAATTTTACACAAACACGAGCGCGAAATCTATTATTGCTCGTCAAATAGTCTCACAGTTCCTTATGTTTCAGAATCATTCGGAGTTTTATGAAATTGATGATAAAGAATGCACACTGCGTACTAAATTTAGCAACGTTTCTGTTTTCTGTTCTGAGCCTGAAGAAAATTGAATCTGCCAATAGAGTAAATTATTCTCTATTCTTTCTTTTCATGTTACTTTTATTAACAATATTGGTTAGAATGTTTAATGATCTATTTTTATTATAAGGACTATTTTGCATTGTTAGCTTAGTATCTGGAATTAGGATGAACGTAAATATCGTAAGTTTACTGAACCTCGTGGAATAATAATGTTATCCAACAGTTGGGATGATCAAATGGTGATACACTAAATGCCTTGTAAGATTATAAGTACTAACGTAAGATCAGTGTATTAAATTAGATATATTCATTGCTAGGCTACTTTGTAGAAAAGCTGATATATATTTAGGAAGGTCTTTACGATAATTATCCGAAATCCATTAATTTTGTACTTCTTGATTTGTTTTTTTCTTTGCGTTCTGTTTTGATTATAAATATATAAGTTTTCTGAGTAATTTAAATTTATTCCATCTTGAAGTCGAACATAATGAAGTTTTCAGCAATATCAGTTCTTTATGCTGATCACGAAGAGGATAGTTTGTTGTGTGCGTAAAAGTTGAAAATGATTTAGTGAGTGAGCTTAGTTACAATAAAGCATTAAAGATGAGCATTGAAGCAACAACTTTCTGATTAGTGCAAATAGCTTATACGAACAGAAAAAAACATAAACTCTATAAACATAAGAGGTATAAAGTATTAAATAAATATTACATGTAATGCATTATCTTTAGAAGAGTCTATGTGAATGCAGACTCGACTATGTGATATGAACCAAATTATTGTCACTTAAGTTTAACAGTCTTCCTTGCAGTAGTTCAGATACACGGGACAATGTAGTTTTTATATGTATTATTTGTGATTAGAACATCAGTAGAAAAATCTTCTTAAGAAGTTTACAAAAGTTTCTAACCAAATATAAAAATATCAATAAAACTTCAAAAATAGAACGTGTGAACGTTTCTATATGGAGTACAGTAGTGTTACTCCAGGAAAAACTCGATAAAGGTTTCCTAATCTATTGTTTGTAAATAAACGTTTACATTATCAACGAATAACGATTGGCTCTAATATCAATTCTTAATGGCTTTTGATCATAAACAAGCTAAATCTTTAGATCAGAACCACAAAGTAACTTGTTTTAGTGAAACTTTAGGCAGAGTAGACATAATAGTTTGAGAACTTTAATGTTTAGCCATTTTAGGAGATTTAAGTTAACCCTGAATCACATATTAAACAAACAATACAAAATGATCCTCAGAAGAGTAATAATAAACAATATTTTTCTAAATATTATAACCAATAATATTAATAAAATTAGTTTTAAGAAGTGTGGAATTTGGCATTGCTCCCAAGCACACGAAAACTAATTGTTTGTCCTAAGACCGACACTACTTTCCAATAAACATCATGAATATAAGTATTCGTATATTTCTACTATTAAACAGTAAAATCTGGCAGCAGATACAAATAGCCTAAAAAAAGGATCAACAAAAAGGCACTAACCACCTAGGCGGACACTAATTAATCTGAAAAGTGTGACACTAGTATAAGCAACTTCATATTACCCTCCCATACAAATTTTTCTATCACAACTCTGGAACTTGATTAATTTGACTTCCGATTCATGTTTCTGGTTAGCTATGGAATTGGGATAAGGAAAGTATATAAAAAATTAGGTTTATATATATATATATATACATATACATAAAAGTCAACAGAATAAATACACAATAAAAATAAATTGGCTAAATAAAGAGCGAAAACAAATCCTAAAATAAATTGAACTAGTTATTGAAACAGAAAAAAAACTTACCTTGAATAAGGTGTTTAACGGGTTATCAATCGCAACCTCCACACCCATGGTCAAGTTAAGGAGCTAGAGAGAGTGCAATTACAAAACGTACCTTAAGCAGGGTGTTTAAACAACTTATTGATTGCACTTTCCAGACAACATGGTAAGGGTAAGGAACGAGAAAAATAAAAGTAGTAAAAAAGTTTACACCTTAAAAAACAGACGAAAGGAGCCCCCCAGTGGCACAGTGGTATTTCTCTGGACTTACAACGCTAGAAACCGGGTTTCGATACCCGTGGTGGGCAGAGCACAGATAGCCCATTGTGTAGCTTTGTGCTTAATTAAAAACAAACAAACAGACGAAAGAAATATTATTTATTTAGGTAATACGTTGACTCAATCTATATAAATATAATAGTACTGTCTGTTGTCTGTATGCCCATGTAACTACTTAGCAGGATGTGGATGGATCTTCACCAAATTTGGTATGGAGGTTCATTAGGTCCATGCGGAGGTACATAAAAATTTTTAGTTTTGCGGTTTTTATGGTAGTTTTTGCGTTTTTTACCACTACTTCGCCCCCTGTCGATTGATCTTCATCAAAATTGGATTGAAGGTTTGCTAATTCGGTAAGAAAATATCATCAATATAAGTAGTTAGCTCATCTGATGTGCAACACTTTGTTGTAGTTATCCTTACTAGAGTTTGTTATGAATGAAAATGTAAGTTTGAATAGCAACTTATTGGCTGACGTTATCACCCTTAGATATTTTCTATATTTACCGAAAGACATGTTGGTCAACATGTCAAAAGTGTTTTAAAGTATAAAATACACAATTTGTAGGAATACGCTGAGTATGAAGTAGTGATACCTATTTTTTTTTACTAATATTATTGTAGAAACATACTTTAACTAGCATGAATCACTGATTTTCTACAATTGTTGAAAAATCTTGATAATGTCAAAGACAGATTTTTTATTTTTAGTTTTATCAAGAGGAAGACTATTATAAATATTACAAAAATAAAAGTCCCATTGGTTTTGCCTTGAAACTTTCCACTTTCTCTTTGCATTCAATGGAATTAGGCCTAGCATACCATGGTGGTTATGATGCTTGACATGCGCTCTGTGGGTTGCATGGTTAAAACCCATCCTTAAACATATTCAACATTTCAGCCGTGAGGATTTTAAAATGTAATAGTCTATCCCACTATTTGTTGGTAAAGAGTAGCCTAAAAACTAACGGCGGGTGGTGTTGATTAGTTGCTTACCCTCTAGTGTATCACTTCAAAATTAGGAACTGCTAGAGCAAATAATCCTTCAGTAGCTTTGCGCGAAATTCATAAAAAAAATCAATAGAATTACCAATGACAATAAACGGTATTTTGTAATACATTTTTTTTGCCTGAAATATAATGGCAGCGCAACAGTAATTCCAATAGTTTGTGCTGCAAAGTATTGGTTTAACGAAATTATAGTAGCTGTTATAACGACCTAATCAAAAACACTTTAGCTGTGAAAAAAAAAAATGCGGCCAAAAGAATTGAGTGTGCGAATTAAAGTAATGAAATAAAAATTGTTTGGAAAACTGGTAACTACACTCATAGCATTGATAGGAATTTTACAGCGAATATTCATTCATTAGTTTTTGTTTTTTTGTTGTTGTTCAACTTGGGGCACGATAGGCGGCCTGGCTAACTAATGAATGAATATTCGCTGTAAAAGTCTTATCAATGCTATGAGTGTAGCTACCAGTTTGGCCTCCAATTTTCATTTCATTTCTTTAAGTCTCACACTCAATGCTTTTTTTTCACACCTAAGATGTTTTTGATTAGATATCATGACTTTTTGTCAATACACAGCAAGTAAGAAAGTGACACTCCATAGCAACCAACATTAGCTTTAGAATCGCAACATTATTACTCGCAACAGACCTATATTTTACAGAACCAACAAAATTATTTAAAATATATGGTGGTAGGTTTGCCTATCTAAAACGGTGTTAATAATTCCGTTATAATAACTTCATGGAAACGAAATTAACAGTTTCTTGTTATCACCTAAATGCACTCGGTACAGCCATAATCAAGCATCATTATTTATGCTAATTGTTTAAGCTGATATCACGTGACGCTAGATACTCTTTACTTAGGAAAATTTCATAAAATTTAGCAAATTTATGCTTAAAAGTTGGAAATGAATAATGGATAACAACTGTCCTCCTTGACAACTTGAGCTATAAACTGCTAATCTAGTTTGCTTGGCCTAACCAATACTTATAACACAGCGTGTCTTGCAGCAGGTTATTTTGGTCGTACAACACACTATCGTGTGTGTCTTGATGTCTCAATCGTTTCTGCCTACTTTATTGACAAAATTTGCGAACAACCTATATGCCAACGTTTACAGCTAACAACTTTAGCAGTAGACGATCCCGACTTCTTTGGTTTACATAAAAAATGCAACACATACAAAATCAACGAAACTTTCTCGCACTTCAACATGCATTTATAAAACAAAAAACAATGTTAAAGATTATATACAAAGGTTGTATATTTGCATACACTTTCAAAATGCCACTTACACCCAGAGAGATATTTGTGAAGTGTATGGAAATTAGTATTGTATACTCTAACCTTTGTTAGAGTATCTTTGTTAGAGAATTTATATTTTCGTTCATCATCATTTTACTTCAACAGGCCTAGCGCCTATCTAATTCTAGCAGTAATTATAATTTTATCATCATTTGATAGAGCAAAACAGTCTTCCCGACCTTTGACTACCTATTTTATTATTATTATGTGCAAAATTTATAAATCTTTAGAATATACTCTATAACCTAGTAACCCACGTACGCCATCTTATAAAAAAAGTAAGCAAACAAGTATTAAGGGGGAAAATTACCGCTAAATGAAAAAAAGTTATGTAGGGTTGGCTACTGAGCTTGAAAATATGAACCAAACAAGATAGGGATGGAATTAGACATATCACTTTATCCGGCTAATGATCACATAGCAGACTACGCTGTCTCGTCTTTACATGGAGAATAAAATTCCTACATTACTGGTTTGCTCACTGGCAAAACAAATAGAACCAGAATTTCCAATCGTAAAAATGTTACTCTCTCGTAAAATAGTCATAAAAGTAGTATTCTAAAGTTAACTAAAAGAAAGGTATAATGATGAAAGCTGAGATAATATTCAAACACCAAGCTATCGATAGATAAAGGGATCTTTCGTAGGGTTCAAAATAGGGTTTTTGAGGGAATATGTGTAAGATTTTTATTTTGTTCTCATTATTTTAAAATTTTCTTTTTATTAATAATTAGATTTTCCACTACCTTTAATTTGGTGTTGGACTTTGAAAAAGTACAGTTGTTGTTATTGTTTTTTCAGAATATTCGTGCGTAGGTTATTGTTGTCCAAAATCTCAGAATTTTTGCACACTATCTTTTTTATTGGTGTCTTCAAACATATATATATATATATATATAAATGAGATATTTATTCAATTTTGATAAAGGTTCAGTTGGTAATGAATTAACTGAGACTCAGCAAAGCAGCATGAGTATATTACCGGGTAGTCAAAATGTAGGTAATAAATATGAACATTGATTTTTCTAAGGGAAATTGAAAGGGTTATCGGACATGCTAGAGCAATGAAGATACAACAAACAAACAAAAAAAAGAGAAGGGTATACTTCTTGATAAGCTATTATAAGTGCTCATGACAGTGCCTTTCCAGATAGGAGTACTACGTGTAATGGATTAAGAAATGTTAAAAACTAAGAATTTTTTTACATTATTTTAAAGATGATTTGTCATTTATTTGTGTTCAGGAAATCAACATCACACATTAATTTTGGACCGGTTCATTATACATTTCAAATTTTATAGCGGGATACAATTTATGTACATTTTTATTTTGCTCAAATGTAGTATAATATTATTAAGATCATATGGCAGAATAATATGAATTAAGAATTCATCCAATGATGATTCAGACTTTTTAAAGATGTCAGATATTGTTTGTCCTGAACTTTGTTGTAACAGTTGTAGGTGATTTTAGTTGTAAATCTGTATTAAAAGTGTTATGTTTTATCTTTATGAAATGTGGTGGTTTCAGAATTCACAATTATCATCAGCCCAAGTCCCAGATACAACATTTGATAGAACGATGACATCCGCGAGATGTAACTAGACTGTAATTTTAAAGCCCAAATATTACAATTAGGTTTAGTTTTAGTTAAAATAGCAGTTACCACCTTAAATATAATGGTAAAACATAGGTCTTTAGATTCAAAACATGATTCCTACTCAGTATGATCAAGACTTCTAAACTTCGTAATTCTCTTTTATGGTGACCTTGCATTAATATATTAAAATAGAAATGTTCTATCGTAAAAATCATTTTAGTACGTTGACTATTCCAATGTTTCAAAAACTGTTCAGGTTGACTCATATCGTTAAATTACATATATCCTGTAATATTTGGTCTTGATATTTTAATAATCATTGATTGTCATGACAACAAAGAAATATATAAACCATCAAAGCAGTTAAGTTCGACCTCGTGGCTTCACCATCAGTTGGTTGATAAATATGTCCATTAAATAGAAAATGAGATTCCTCCTATACAAATTCCAGTAGTGTTTTAGTCCATTAACAATAGCTGGATCTTTAAGTACCAACTCACAGCAATAAGTTTCATGTAATGGTATATTAGTAAATAAATATATAAAATATCAAAGCTTACACAATGCCCACCTTCTTGAAAATATTCTTGACCATTGAATTTTAAGATATAATAAGCAATTTAATACAAAAGTGTTTCATCAGCTAATTTTTAAACGGTTATATTAACATCTTTAGAATTTTGGCACGTTTGTCTTTATGATAAATCTTGTAAAAACTTTCCTAAATAGAGATTAAAAAATATCTAATCTCACGCGACGTAATAGTGAGGAATTAAGTATCATTAAAAAGTATTTAATTAAAAACTGTTACCCTCCAAAATTTATTGAAATAATAATGAACTTTGAATATCGAAGGCACGATACACTCTTAGTAGAAGAATGTGCTATACATATCTCAGGTCACACCACTTTCGATTTCTACGGTCTATCAATTCCATCTTTAAAATAAACGAAATAGTTCAATCTGAAGTCTGATTTAAAAATGCAAACTAATTTTACTTGTGGATAAAATAACTGTATAACATTTTTGAATTATTCCCGCTTGAAATAATAACATGCTCACACACGGTAGAATTATTGTAATAATTTTTTTGCTCGTTTGTTATTGAGGGAAAGGATACAAAATGGGCTATTTGCGCTATACCCAACATGGGTATCGAAACCCTATTTTTAGCGTCATAAGGTCAGTTTGTTTCCTTGTTTGTAATTAACCACAAAGCTACACAAAGGCTATCTGTGCTCTGCCCACCACGGGTATCGAAACCCGGTTTCTAGCGTTGTAAGTCCGCAGACATAAGATCAGAGCCCTACTGATGAGCTAATTGGATGAGGGGGGAGGGGCTTTTGGAAACAATCTACCACGAGGATATTTCAAAATCGTATAACAGAACACTGTAACTTGCGAACCAGTTAGCCTTATTGATAGGCTGTATGTGACCTGAGATATGCAGAATCTACCACGAGGATATTTCAAAATCGTATAACAGAACACTGTAACTTGCGAACCAGTTAGCCTTATTGATATTATAGTGTTGAATCGTGCTGGTCAGTAGACTGTAATGTAGTTCCGATCCTAAACCATTTTATTATATAAATACAAGGTCAACATGAAAAAGATTTACGAGTTTTAGAACCCTTAACCATAGTGAATAGGAAACCGTTTTTTAATCTGAAGGCCAGTGTTTTACCATCGCCCTAAAGATAGTAACTGCTATTTTAGCTATAAATAGGCTTAATTTCAACATGTGGGCTTTTATTACAGTCTAGCTACACACCTTACAGTTGCCATAGTACAATTGAACATTGTATGTTGGCCTTGGCCTAATGTGTATAACTGTAAACGATAATACAATACTATGATTCATAAATTTCAGTCACAATAAATAGAGATGTTATTCAAACTACATTTCTATGTTAAATGATAATAACTCATACGATGTTTTTAGCTACATGAATGACGATACACGTATTCTTACTCGACGAAAGTACAAACGAAGTGAACTTGTACAGTCTAGAAAAAAGTTTTAGTATCAAAAACGTCATTGCCATTTCTAGGTTTTGACCACGAATGCTTGCTGGAGACCGATCATGCGTAATTAATAAGAAATGTATTTTAAGGTAAGAGTTCTGGCATTAAATTTATGTCAAAGTTATAATTGTATTTATTGGACGAAGTAAGAAGAGATTAATTGATAAACTAGATACACGCGAGTGATATGAAGAATTAAAAGTAGCATTATATAAAGTCACTTTGAATTTTACGGCAATGGGTTGTATAAGTCTTTACAAACAGATATACACTGAGTGGTCACAAGTAAATAGACACCTAATTTTTCGTCATTTAACTGATTTATACTAACTAATTTGTGTTCACAGAGCACTATATCAATGAAAATGATCCGCACACTAATTATCTTGGGCGACAACATACCTAGAACTCAAGGTTCTCTCGAATTGTCAGATTTTGTTAGAGGAAGGATAGTGGGTCAAGTAGATGGTGGAATAAGTCAGCGGCATATTTCGCAGAATTTGGGAATCCCGCTTTCGACAGTCAACAGAATCATCGTACAGTTCAGGAAACACGGCAAGGAAACTACTGAGCAGAGTCCGGGTCGTCCTGGTCCATCGGAGAGGACAAAAAGGGCTGTCAAGAGGAGCATCGAAATGGATCCCAGATTAACGACTGCAGAAGTGGTCAAAGTTGGTGGGATGAGCCCGAAATATGTTCAACGGATTCTCCACAGATTGGGTTATCGTTGCAGAGCAGCTAGACAGAAGCCCTTATTAAGACCTGCCAACATAGTCAGACGAAAGAAGTGGGTAAGTGATATGATGACCAGGCCTTTGGAGTT